>NC_083583.1:51052295-51352295 GCF_027579695.1 Neoarius graeffei | reverse complement strand
AGGAACAGGTGCAGGAGTTAGAGATACCGGTACCAAATATAGACATCCAACCATTAAGAGAGTCTTACATTGCCATAGTCTGAAAGACTGTCATCCAAGGAAGATGACTGGCAAGAAGTTGGCAGGTGATCATCAGCCTTTGGAGGAATAGTCTCTGGTCAGATGAAGCAAAAATGCAACTGTTTAGCCATAATGATCAGCACTATGTATGGAGGAAAAAGCATGAGGCTTTTAATCTGAAGAACACCATCCTAGTTGTGCAGCACGGGGGTGGCAGCATCATGTTGTGGGGGTGTTCTGCTGGGAAAAGGACTGAAAATAGATGGCATAACAAGAAAACTAAAACCTGGTCGCAGCTGGTCTTCTAGCAGGACAGTGATCATAAGCAGACCTGCAAGGTTTAACAAAATGGCTTAAAAGACAACAAAGTGAAAGTATTGGAGCGGCCACCGCAAGTCCTGACCTGAATCCCAGAGAAAAGTTGTGGACTGAACTGAAAAAGCATGTCTGAGCAAGGAAACCCTCAAACCTGACTGAGGTGCACCAGATCGGTCAGGAGGACTGGTCAAACTCTGACCCACTGAAAATCTAATATAGACCCTTTTCAGTCACGTGACCTTCGTAACAGCGACCGCCATTTTGGACATGTAGTGGACTTCGGCTCGAATCGGTTTGAATGCGAGAAACATAAAAGAAAAAGGAACGAGATGCAGAAAACTGTATTTACTAGTTTACTGTAATTATGATCTGGCAGCTATTTACACCGGATCCAGTGTAAATAGCTGCCGGAGCCAACGTCCGAGGTTCCGGAGCCAGCGCTAGCTCGCGGCCGGCCGGAGCCAGCGCTAGCTCGGACGTTGGCTCCGGCAGCTATTTACACCGGATCCGGTGTAAATAGCTGCCAGGTCATAATTACAGTAAACTAGAATGGAATGTTAACAGCAATGTAATGCCTTTTCTGGCTAATTTTATTCGTCTTACCGCCAACAAAGTGGTCACTACACAAGCGTTGGTATGCCGCTATCCATCTTCTCCGTTGGTCAGCATCTACTGGGATCCGATAAAATGATAACCCTTGCCTTGTTTGTTGATGGTTACTACATCCAGGTGCACAACAATATAGTGGCAGGATGGAAGTCTTGCTGAAAATAAACACTTTCTTTGCTGCCGTTCCTCAATGTTGGCTGTGGTAAACTACTGGTAGTACATGTCCAAAATGGCGGCCGCGTTTGTCGTGACGTCACGTGAAAAGGGTCCATAGGAAATAAAAGTTGAAATAAATCTCTGCCATAACTAACTGAAATATGTTAACGTGAAGTGTGTGGAGCTGTACAAACACTGAGCTTGGATGTCTTTAACCTAGCTGCATGTGAACTTTTCGCCTCATCTGTACATTGTTAAATTTTCTTTGCAATATCATGCTGTTTATTTTGTGATCTCGTCCAATTTATGCATTTCATCTTTGATTATGCAATTTAATTTGATGTACATGTTCAATGGTGACAAATAGCTGTTCCAAGAGTGGCCTACAGTCAACAAAAGACGCAATTAAATCATTACTTTCAATGTTTCTACAATTGGTTTATTTTACAATTAACTAAAATTTCATAACTGGGACAAACCTAATTATCAGATATGTATGAGCACATACTTTGTGTAATACAGAGGATATTACACCTTGGTGCGAAGATATGAAGTTCATCTTCAAGTGGTGAATGTATAGATCACAACTGAGTGACGTGAACAAGTGATATATTTTTCAGCTTGAGAAGATAAACATATTTTCGTGCCACCGTGTAAATGTTCTTTATATTATATGGACACATCCACAAAAAAGATGCAAGTTAAATCAAAAAGCATGTTAATTTTGAACCGGTTCGCCATTTTGCCAACACGTGTCTAGCCAGCAGGAAAACACTGGGAGTGACATCAGGGTGAATGAAATATCTGGAAATATTCTATCCACATTCACTAGATATAAGCAATAGAGCGCTCTGATTGGCTATAAGGATATCAGCTCATATACCGGTACCGTGAATAGAGAAAAACAAAATGGCGGCTCATGTTGCTGAACCAACCAAGGACGAAATAAAAACCTCTACTCGAAAACAAAACCCCAACAAATCCAAAAATAAATAAATAAAGCAGCAAAATATTTGATGGTAAGAACATATCTTTTTTTATTTTTCAAGAATTATTATTATAGCAGCATTTTTCACAAATTGCTACCGTCATTACGTCAGTTTGTTTACATCCTAAGCGGAAATTATTTGGTTGGACGTTTTGTATACAAGATTTTATTTATTGAATTTGCAAAAAATAATAATGCACCGTTTCTCAAAATCCAGTGACTGTGGATAGAATAAAACAGTTATTCCACTCAGGCCCACTTTACACGGGGACGGTCTGAAACAAAAACGCAAAAGTCCGTTTTCGTTCTCACTTTTTTCCGCGTCTACACGACCGTTTTCAAGGAGGAAATCTGCGTCTATACAGTGACGCATAAATGTGTGGAATTCAATTGGATGTGCATGCCAGGCGGCTAGGTGGTGCTGTGAAAGACCTCCGCTATGTCTGCACGCATGCGCGACGTCTTCCGTCTTGTCTGATCTGCACACCTGCGCCGCGAAAACTTTGACTACTCTGGCTATGGTAAGTAAGAAAGTAAGTAAAAAAGTAAGAGCATACTATTGAGGTATTTCACCTGACGTCACAGGGTCACGTGACGTCTCGGTGTCCGCCATTTTGAACGTCAAGCTAGCTAATGTCAACAACAGTAGCTGGTATGTTACTGTAGCAATGTTTACGTTCAGTCATTTGGATGACTGTTAAAACCTTTCAGTCTCAAGTTTTTCCTTTACTGGATTTACTAGTTTACTGAGCTAGCGCGCTCGCTCCCAGCTTGCCCGAGCGCGCTAGCTCAGTAAACTAGTAAATCCAGTAAAGGAAAAACTTGAGACTGAAAGGTTTTAACAGTCATCCAAATGACTGAACGTAAACATTGCTACAGTAACATACCAGCTACGATGTTGTTGACATTAGCTAGTGCTAACAGCTAGCTGCTAGTACACTGCTACAACACAGACACTGACCCTAATAATACAGTTCTTGGTCATTGCCTGGTAACAGCAAATTTATAACGGGCCATGTCTCAACAGACTAAGAAGTTATTTCAATGACATTTAATAACATTTTGTTTATCCTGAGGACCGAAAGTAAATGAAAATGTGAACAAACCTTAGCTGTAATAAGATGGCGACCACCGGCTCCAGGGACGACCCGCTGATGTGGGCATGTGACCCAGCCTGACACAAAATATTTGTAGGCATCCAAACTCTTTTTTTTTTTTTTTAAAGATATTTTTTTGGGCTTTTTGCACCTTTATTGGATAGGACAGTGTAGAGACAGGAAATGAGCGGGAGAGAGAGAGACGGGAAGGGATCGGGAAATGACCTCGGGCTGGAATCGAACCCGGGTCGCCCGCATTCATGGTATGGCGCCTTAACCACCTGAGCCACGACGCCCCCGGCATCCAAACTCTTATACGCTTTCAGATCAATACCTGTGTATGGCGATGGGTTTTTAACGACATAGGTATACAGATCATGTGGGCCGAAGTCAGGTAAAGACGAGGGCTTCGTGTACTTCCGTACGTCAGTGAACAATCCTGGTGGAAGCAGGTAAACGTCGTTCTCTAAGCCTGCTAACCTCAATTTTTGCAAATACCTCTCCCTCTGCTCGCCCTGTAAATGCCCTACGTCGCTGGATAGTGAAGGTGTTTTCTGCATCTCGCTCCTTTTTCTTTTATGTTTTTCGTTTGTCGCCTTCCTCGCGTTCAAACTGATTCGAGCCGTGACGTCCAAAATGGCAGCATCACATGACTTGGTCACGTGGGTGAAATACCTCAATACCCGCCTCTGTTCATTAACGGTATATGTGCAGATTCGGTATAAATGTTCGAAGGACTCCTGGACGTTTATTAAAGCTGCCAGAGCAGCTTGAAGGTCCGTTAGATCGATGTAATCAGACATGCTCTTACTTTTTTACTTACTTTCTTACTTCCCGGGCTGGCATGTACAGTATATGACATATGTATGACGTAAACGCGTACCCGACGTGAGCAGATCCGAGCAGAGTTTCGCGTATTGGGTAGTTTAGACAGATATGCAACGGGGGCTGTTTTTAACTTATCCACTCTGGAAGGCGTTTTCAATTTTTTCCGTTTTTCAGCCTCGGAAACGCCGTCCCCGTGTAGACGAAAGGCACTTCCGATAAAATATTTAGTCGTTTTTACCCGACAGCGTCCTCGTGTAAACGGGCCCTCAATCTCGTCATACATGGCTTATAGCTGCTATCAGCTCATGTACGACTCGATTTTGTGGAATGATTTAAACAAGTCACTCAGATCCGTGATGTAGTTTGGATGAAAAATGCGAGTTTTTCAAGACAAGAAGATAAACTTCATATCTTCAAGCCAACGCGTGATTTACTTTTTATTGTACAAAGTACCCAAATTTATCAAAACAATTCATCGATATCCTCACAAGTGACACAGAGATTTATGTCACGGTTTTGGTTCTCCGTGTCTCGGCTGTAGTTCATATGAAAAATACAAGTGGCGTATTTCCCAATAAAACGCTCGTGCCTATATAAGATAAAACTGTATTACTCTGATCCAGTCACAGTGAGGACACTTTACTGTAGGTTTCTGTAATGTTTTGTACAGTTATATGTAAAGTGATGTACTGTATGTGCATATAGGATCAAACTGTTACTGCACATATGCAAGGATGTCAAACCCTCCAAAAGTGGAGAGACAAAGGAATAACAGCTACGTGTACACTGGTAGATAAGCAATATTTTAAATCATTTAGACAATTTAAAAATGAGTTTGGACTGGAAAACGGACATTTTACGGAAGCCGAGAGAGGCCCTTCATATAATCCTTTTTTTTTTTTTTTAATTCACCTTGTTATCCCGAGATAACGACATAATTAATTCAGGATCTCGAGAAAACACCACAACTAATTCGAGAGCTTGAGAAAACAAAACCGTTATTCCGAGATCTCGAGTAAACAGCTGAGAAATGGTTCATTCAGGTGCGCCAAGAGACTTGTGATATGCGACTTTGGGGCTGTTTCTCATTCTGTATAGACGCAACTTTGGTCATTAGAATGTCTGGAATAATCGATCACCTAATAAGGCAATATTTTGATCAGGGGTTGACACAGGGAGAGACTGCATCAAGTCTTTTAATAAGGGATAATTTCAAAATTATTAATAATTAAAACATGTCCGCCAATTTCTAAGTCTTCGTTGTCTGAGCCACAGGGGGGCGCAGCTCTGCTAGAAATCTCAGCTGTTTTCTCGAGATCATGAAATAATTGTTTTGTTTTTTCGAGATCACAGAATAATTGTTTTGTTTTCTCGAGATCTCGAATTAGTTGTGTTGTTTTCTCGAGATCCTGAAATAATTATGTCGTTATCTCGGGATAACAAGGTGAATAAAAAAAAAAAAAGATTATATGAAGGGCCTCTCGCGGCTTCCGTAAGATTTATACAGATACCTTCAATTGAGACACTTTTATGAGACAGAAATTAAAAAGGAAATCTCATTAGAAGGGAATGATGTGATTGAAGTGTTAACAGGTGAGTTCAAGCGAACTCCCTTAAGAATCGTCTCTAAACTGTACAAGGGTTTATTGAAGCAACAGGGAAGAAATACAGAGTATATAAAAGTGAAATGGGAAAAAGAATTCAACATTGAGTTGTCTGGGAGTGATTGGCAGTCCATATTTAAGACTCCACATACTTCAACAAGCTCTTAAAAAAAATAAAAATAAAAAAATAATGGAGGGAGTTCGATTGGAAAAATTTAACACGTTTTTTTTATGACACCAAAAATTTAAAATAAACAATTAGGCCAACAACAATTCTGCTGGAGAAATTGTGGGCAACTGAATGCCAACCATTCTCATATATTTTGATCATGTATGAAAATACAGTCATTTTGGGAGGGAGTTTTAAGAGTCATGGGTGAAATTTTTGGATATAATATTCCTAATGATCCTCGGTGTATATATCTCGGACTGATACCAGTTGATGTAATAGGTAAAGAAGACATGTACCTGTTCAAGATCCTATCACTTGCAGCTAAGAAAGCCATTACAAGGAGCTGGCTGAGAGCTGACCCACCTGGACTGAACCACTGGCTGGACATTGTAGAAGAAATTTGATCAATGGAACAAATGACCTACAGTCTAATACCCTGTCCACACTAGGGATTTTGTACCGCAACACCTGTCCACACTAGCAACTATACCGGTACTGTAGCGGTACGAAACCCACATGTATGGGTTTCGTACCGGTACAGTATCGGTACTGTAGCGCTTCACTGTAGTGTGGACAGATGAAGCGGCTCTGTATCGATACAAATATAATGCGCATGTGAAAACGAAACGACCGTGAAGCTACATGGAGCAAAGAAAGGGGGGAGAAAGGGAGAGGGGGAGGAGGGAGGGGGAAAGAGGGAGGAAGAAAGGAGGAAGAGGGGAAAAGGGAGAGAAAAGGAGGGGAAGAGAAGGAAAGAGGGAGAGAAAGTGAGGGGGAAGAAAGGGAGATTCGTTTTCTTTGTTTCCTTCTCAACGGCCTCGCGCGTTTTACACGATTCGACTGAATAAATGGCCACCAGAAATACAAACTGTACGTTGACAACAAAAAACACACACACGTCGTTTCATCCGCCATATTCTCGGAAGGAAGTTACTCGGTAACCACGGAAACATTTCGCGCACGCGCATTTCAACTACCGTGAAAGGAAACCGCAAACATTTCTCGCTAGTGTGGACAGATGCATTAAATTGTACCGGTATACTTTGTATCGTTACAGTTATACCACTATCGTACCGGTACAAGTGTGAACACAGCATTAGAGTCAAAACAGAGCTGTATGCTGTAAGATGGACAAAATGGCTTCTTTACGTCACAAAGTAGTGTTTAACCCTCCTGCGTTTTTGTATGTCTATATCTGTTTTTACTGTTTGGAAAAAATAAAAGTTTAAAAAAAAAAAAGGATGTCAAACCCAATAATTTCTTTACATCACAAACAAAAATCGAGTTTCACACATCCACATCATAAACTAATACATTCAAATGATTTGACGCTGCCTAGAAATAACTAGTAAGCTCAAATCGCTAGGCAGGCAACATATGTAAAGAGTTTCTTATATTCAGAAATTCACCTCCATCGTTAGGGAGTGATGGCATGTCAGGGATGGGTGGATCAGACGTTTCCTCCGCCAGGCCTCTCAGACTTGCCAGCACAGCCTGGTGCAATCTTCGACAGATCTACTTTTCCTCTCCTGTCTGTGTGGTGCTGTGAGCAGCAGGCTGCCCGTTCATCGGCCTTCGCTTTCCCTCCTGGATCCGGTTCTTTCTTTCGGAATAATAGGGACGACAGGGAAGGGGGGAGGAAGAAGGGAAGGGGGCGTCTTCTCCCAAAAAATGTAACCAAAGCACATTTAGGTGGATGGATACATGAATGGACAAGTTGCCTGTTGAGAGAGAGTTAAAAAAAGAAGTCAGAGAGAGTGAAAGACAGAGGCTTTGGGCTGGAGGTGGCAAATGCACTGCTCAAACTGTCCTAAAACATATCAATCAACCTGGCATGAGCGGTTTCGCTTGGCTGATCGCCCTCTGACATTCTGAGTGAGGACCCAGCAGTTGTTAAGAGCAGATGACAACTTTCTGTCTTCTGTCAATCTGATAAAACATTAATGCAGCAGTCTAATTAACAGCTTCTGCCTTATCTTTTCTTTTTACCATTTAGCATCGCAATCAGTGTCATACATCATAACGTCTTGGATGACAAGTTGTTGTTTTGTGTCTTTTGACTTGATTGGCTACTTCTGATTGCTTGATTTTTGTGAATCTGAACAAGTCGCTGTGGGAGATGCTTTCCCTGGTCAACCCTGACCTCTTGTGGTTCATTTGGGAAGTACACATACAGCTGACTGGAAAAGCTCAACACACGGATTACAAAATAAAGGAGATAAATGAGATTTTGTGCAAGTCATGTTTTACAGATTCTTTCCCTTTTTTCAAAAGTATTAACCTCCTAGGGCTTAGCGGTCACATGCGTGGACAGCACTTTATAGAAATTCGGAACAAGAATCCACATATGTGGACATACTTTTTTCTCTAAAAGTACATCTTATCAAAAGATGATGCTTAGTTTTTATTCTAATCAGGTTCTAATAAGCCCAAATAGCAAAGAGAAATAAAAAATGCATGTAAAAAAAACAGCTTGGGCCTTAAGGCCAATTTATGCTGACAACCCAGTCCTCGCAGACGGTGTCGCAGACAGTGTCTGCGTAGCCCCCCCACCTTCGCAGATGCTCTGCGCGCACCTCCCAAAAATTGTGACCACCGCAGAAGCCTCGCAGACAAGAGGGCTCTGATTGGTCCACTCTACATCCGCTGTACACGCACTTCCGCTTCCCTACTTTCCCGGTTTGTTTTGTTTTCACGACCGCCATTTTTAAAAACACGAGCGAAGATGGAGCAGCACGAAGAGCGGTTGATCGAGGAAGTGAGGAAGTACGTACATCTATACGACTCCAGTTCTAGTCATTATAAGTAACCGGAGGATAAACACTCCACTAACCACACCCACCAACTACTCCTCGCGACTTCGCGCCCCCTTGCGTTGTGCCGGTGAATAACATCGCGCACGCCTATTATCCCCGCTCAACAATAAATTACAACTGTCTGCGAAAAGCTGTCTGCGAAAGCCGTGTCGCACAAGCATGCAGAGGCCTTTAGGAGGTTAAAGAATATTTATATATTGGCAGAGACAAAAAGTGAAGTTCAGGTCCAATACTAAAAGGAAAAAAAAAAAACTAGATAGAACTCGACACCAACAGCGTCGATGAGGATGCCTCCGCCCGGGAGACTACACGCCTTATCAAGTTGTGATATGGGGATGGACATTTGACCTCACAGTAATCTTGACCTGGTGAAATTACTTGCATCAGCCTTGGAGATATTGTGTTCACAAGGTTTTCGGACAGACATTTGACCTCACTCAGTGCGTTTACATGCACACAGAGAAAATCGAATTTCTGCCGTAGCTCGACTGAAATCGAAGTTCTAAATGCCATGGAAACACCTTAGCTCGGCTGAAATCGAACCGAACTGGATTTCTCGTAATCGAGCTACGCGACCTAGATTATGCGATTGTAGCCGAGCTACTTAGTGCATGTAAACCCTATCGGGCTACTTACTTCAGCACTGCCCCTTCCGGAAGTGACGAGTGACGAGACCACAAGCACGAAACACAACAGCCTCGGTTGGCATGACAACAGTAGTAGTAGTAGCGAGCAGCAGAAGAGGTCAGGAGGAACAAGGAGAACAAACGAACACGGAACTGATAACTTTGTTTATACTCTTGAATAGCTCTTCTTCATGACGACAACCGGAAGTGTACCAACACGATGGGGCGTGTAGCGCCACCTGTGGCTCGGGTGCACAATGTACCTCACACAATAGCTCGATTTACTTGTGTGCATGTAGGATTGGATTTCTCTGGCACCCCTGCTGGGACCCTTAGCTCAATTACCAACAGTAGCTTGATTTGGATGTGCATGTAAACGCACTGACCGTGACCTTAGACCTTTTGATCTCAAAACCTAATCAGTTCATGTTTGTCCCAAAGCGCACAAATGGTGAAAGTTTGGTGAAATTCCTTTCATTAGCCTTTCAGATATCGTGTTCACAAAGTTTCGGGACGGACGCACGCATGGACGGACGGACAACCCGAAAATATAATGCCTCCTGCACCTTACGGTGGCGGAGGCATAAAAACTGCTACTGAGAACATTCTAACAGAGGTAAGTAGACACTAAAATGACCAAAATTTGGATACCTGCCCATCACATTCATTTTTGAATATCCTATTCCAGATTTAGTGCCCCTTGCTCTTACAATTACCGCCACTCTTCTGGGAAGGATTTACTAGATTTTGGAGCATGGCCATGGGGATTTGTTTTCATTCATCCACAAGAGCATTAGTAAGATTAGGCCCTGATGTCGGGTGAAGAGGCCAGGGGTGCAGTTAGGTTTCAGTTCATCCCAACGTTGTTCAGTAGGGGTGATGTCAGGGCTCTGTGCAGGACACGCCAGTCTTGGCAAACCATGTCTTCATGGATCTAGCTCTATGCACAGGGTCACTGTTATAGGTTTTGGCCCCTCAGTTCCAATAAAGGGGAATTGTATTGCTTTGCTACAGCATACAGAGTCATCCTATGGAGGACTTTCACATGACCTCACAACTGCAGATTTGTTTGTGTGGCCATGTTGCCGGGCAAGCTCTGTATTGGACGACAACTGGCACAAGTGTACACGAGCGATTGTAAGTAAGCATCTACAGATAAACCTGCAGGAGTTACATCTTAAAAAAAAAAAGTGCTTTTGGATGTAATAACAGATGTGGAGAGAAGACTGGTTTAACTTTTCACCGCTTCCCAATGAACCCAGAAAGACGAGAAAAATGGTCAGCTGTAGTTAAACGGGATGTCAACAAAACATTCCTGTGTGTGGAGAACATTTTATATCAGGTTAGCATGAAGGCTCGCTCCAGTGTTAAAACGTATATCTGGATGTGGGCTTTGGAAGCAATACATTTTATTAGACCTAATACCTGGCTCGACTAGCAGCATGTTTGTTATGTACTGATAATGTAGACTCAGCTAAACACCATAAAATATCCTCGCTCTAGGATATCCCTGGCTTGTTTATTACTATTATAAGTCCACGTTTGAGCTTATCTTTGTCATAATGAGGCATTTTTCTTTATAGGGAATTTCACATAACATTCCGGCATGAAACCTGCCTCGAAATATCAGTAGGCATCTGTACTTTTGTCTGCCTTTAGCATCTCCGGTGTATTTAGAAGTCACAAATACTAAATAGTTCAGGATGTTGTCGTGTCCCAAATGCAGTAGTTGGTTTGCCAAACACTTTTCAAGTGGAATAAATACATTTGTGGGTGAATTAAGAAGCCGCCTTTATTGTCACATGTTCATTCAAAACACCGTGAAATTCCTCTTCTGCATTTTAACCCATCTGAAGCAGTAAATACACACACACACACACCCTGCATTCCTCTCAGGCAATTCACATTCAGCATAAAAAGCTTTCTAGAGGAACCCAGGCCTACCTGACAGATATTCAATACTGTGCACTCTACAGTGCTGTGTCTGTGCCTGATCGATTAAAAAGAATTATGTGATATGGCAAAAGTTCAAATAGGGCTTCAGGACTTCCTACTTAGCGAGTTATATGACCATCTAGATCTCCTTTATTTTGAACTTCCCATTTTAAGTACTACTACTTCTTACCAGAGGACCAGCCCCCCCACCGTAACCCTAGCTAAGTAATAGGCAAGAGGCCGAGGGCTATAGAAACAGAGATTGGCGCCGCCCAATGTGCCTTAAGGGCCTGTTAGTACTAGGACAGAAGCCTGCCTGGGAAGACCAGGTCCTGGCACAGGAGGGACTTTACTACTTTGACTTCATTAGTGATATTATTAAATGACTAAGTGGCTAAATAAATAAATAAATCTCACACACATTAATATCAGACACTTTAGTTCCAGAACTAATCCAACAAAATGCCAGACAGAAGAGGTTTTTTTTTTTAATTTTAAACCAAGAACTGCTCGAACGTCATTGTTTCTCTGAGAGTCAGTTCCTCTTGTTCTGCTGTAGACAGACAAAAGAATCACACAGGGCACATAGTAAGTGATCCACAAAGAGCGCAATGTAGAAGTAAACCCCGTTACACAGCCACTGCACAACCGGCGTCCTGTTCACAATGAAAACAAAGCAGTCGTGTCAATGATCTTAGGACGTCATGTTAGTCATGATGACAGACAGACACTTGTATGGATGTCACATTATGCGTCTAGAATTAGCTTTCACAGCCACAACCAGATTTATATAACCAAAAAATAAATATATATAATGTCTTATTTAAAAGACTTAATTAGGCCATTATTAAAAACGTTCTGTTTCCGGTCCACCGGCCGGGTGAGTGCCGTTTGTGCGGGTGAATTTTTTTTTTTTTTAACGCCGGTTTTACGACTTTTTTTTTCGGGTTCGTAAATCTAAAATCGATTCCCAGGGCTTTCCACTAAGGCTCATACTAGCCAGCCATAACAAATAAGTAGCCAACCGGGGGGGGGGGGGGGGGGGGGGGGGACACAAAAACTCCTGTGCACGCAGTTCCCAGGATTAAATGTATTTTCCACAGACCATTTATTTATTCACTTTACTCAAATACAAAGTAAAATGGCAGTAAATCTTCTTTCTTTTCTTGCGTATTGCATCATGAGGCGTTCCTGGCTTGTAAATCTCTTATTTTCGGTGCATGACACATTCACGCAACTGAGCATGCTATGAATTAACAACGGCAACGGTCTGCAGTGGGGCTACACAATTACACACTCAGCGAACATTTCTCCATTTGTGTATGAAAATACACTCCAACCACTCAGTTTGGGTTCATTTACAACCAACGGTGTCTTTTGATGCCAGCACGTAACTGAACGAGAGAAGACTGGTTTACCGGAGACAAAATAAGCGTCATCTCTGCTTCTGTTCCCTCCGACACACTACTGCCTCCGCCGAGAGCGCGCGCACTCTGAACTGAATCAGCTCTGCGCATGCGCCATGCGGCACAAAAAAATGGCAGCCACCATGAAGGAAGGAGATCCGGAGTTTTCAAACATTTGCTTAAGTGTGAAATCGCAAAATGGTATTCTAGCGAACAAAATAGTAAAGATTCAGAAAAACAAATCATTCAGTGATCATTTTAATAGTGTAATTTCATCCGAACTAGGCCTAACGCTCGATTTAGAACTACAAAAAGTCCGTGTGTCGGACATTTTAAGTACCTCTGTAAAAGTTTTGCAAATGTTGCAGTCAGCATTTAAAATGCTAACTTAAAGTTTTTGTACAAGTTTCAGTTGATTAAACTGTCATATTTTATTAAATGTGTCTGCGTTTGTAATAAAAAAGTACTGAAAGAAAAGGCAAACACAGCATTGTGATTTCTTATCCATCCATATATAATAAAAAAATAATAATAATAAAAAAATCCCTCCCTCCCGACTGAATTTTTTTTGCTCACCCGGTGGACAGCAAACAGATTTTTTTTAAGGATGGCCTTATCTATAATAACATAAACAACTTAGCAATACAGTCGAGCACACACTATTTAAAAGCAAGACAAGAGAATCCATATAGTCAAGTTTAAAAAGCAGCAGTCCAGCTGTTATTTGGAACATGTTAGCAGGCTTGAACCCACAACTCGGACTTGGGTCCGACTTGTGACTTGACTTGGACTTGAGCACTGAGGACTCAGACTCGTAAATTGGAGACGAGGACTCTGATTTTTTTTTCTTTATTTTTTGTAACGTGCCATGATAATTTGGGTTAAGATATTTATCTCTATATTAATTTTTTATACTAATTTTGTGCAAGAGAATGCACAGTCACCGGTTCAGGAACAAGCTAACGTTAATGGCGCTAAAATGCCTGGAGAGAAGCCCCTAGGATTGTCTGCTTTGCTTATACAGACTTCTCGTGCAGTGGGGGAAAAAAAAAAAAAAAAATGCACTGTTGTGTGTTCCATATATAGAAGAACTATCGAGGAGACAACGGGGACGACCTCAAACGTCAATCGTCATTTGGCAAGACTACAAACGGAGAAGGAAGTGGCACGCTATGGTTATTGCCCTGTTGATAGCGAGGCTTGCTGAGTGATGAACTAGCTAGTGTTAACCCTCTCTCATGTTATTTGCCCTGTTGATAGTGGGCAGGGCTTGCTGAGCGATGAAGAAGCTTATCATCAGTAGCCTGTTAACTAAAATGGGGCAGTCAAGCAGTAACGTTAGTCCAACACTAGGGATGGCGAAAACTAAAAAAAAAAATCTTGACCGACCACCGAGCCTCATTAGCCAGTTAACCTATGAGTTTAAACAGGGATGCAAATGGCGCGCCTTTTGGCGGACGCCGCCTTTTTCACGGCTGAATCGTGCCAATCCGATTTTTTTTTTTTTAGGGGGGGGCGCTGGAGTGTCTGAATAATTTCATCAGAGTAAATTCTGTATTAAAATTACTAAATAAGCAAATGCCGTTACGGTCCAAGAAACATATGAAGTATGAGAAGAAAACAGTAAATCAGAAAGCTGCACACGTTTTTGCGGAAGCTGCGCAAATGTGTGCAGCTTTCTGATTTACTGTTTTCTTCTCATACTTCTTATGTTTCATGGACCGTAACGGCATTTGCTTATTTAGTAATTTTAATACAGAATTTACTCTGATGAAATTATTCAGACACTCCAGCGCCCCCCCCTAAAAAAAAAAAAATCGGATTGGCACGATTCAGCCGTGAAAAAGGCGGCGTCCGCCAAAAGGCGCGCCGTTTGCATCCCTGTTTAAACTCATAGGTTAACTGGCTAATGAGGCTCGGTGGTCGGTCAAGATTTTTTTTTTTTAGTTTTCGCTTTGTCAGCTGTCTTCAACTGGGGCGGGAGGGCGGGACATGACTGAATGGGTGTTTCTGATTTGTCAGCTGTCTTCAACTGGGGCGGGAGGGCGGGACATGACTGAATGGGTGTTTCTGATTTGTCAGCTGTCGTTCTTACACCGCATGGCATGCCCCAAGCGTTTACAACACAGAATTCCAGGTTCTCCGCTCCAAAATCAGCAGCTTCAAAACGATTTTTTTTTTTTTTTTAACCGACAACCAAAAAAAAATTAACCGGTTGACGTTGATTCGGTCAACCACCAGTCAAACGGTCATCGGTTAACATCCCTATCCAACACAGTAGCATAGACCCTTTCACATAAAGGCAGCAACAGCCACCGTCAAATGGTGCAGGTGGAGTCTTGTTCTTGGACTTGAACTTGACTCAGACTTGAACACTGGGGACTCGAGACTGGACTGACACTCGAGGTTTAGTGACCTCGACTACAACACTGCATGTTCGTAATAACCAAAACTGCATTGTGCAATTCATTAATCCCAAAATACCAGAATCGGTATGTTTAATTTAGCAATATGTTGACTCTGAGACACTTTGTGGTATTTTAACAAGACCAGTTCATCAGTGTCACCATCACGGAAATGATAAGCACTTCTACAGAGAGGAACAGGAATGAGACGGTCTCCTCAAATCAGTGTATGACTGAAGATACCACAAAACCATTTAATACACGTTTAAAGTGAAAGCTGAAATTTCTCTATCATGATGAACAGCAAGGCTTGTGATACTTCGGTCAAATTTAAAACATCCATATACACTCACTGGCCATTTTTACACCTGCGCATTCATGCAATTATACAATCAGACAATCATGTGCAATAACAATGCATAACCTCATGCAGATACAGGCCAAGAGCTTCACTTAACACCAGAACTGGCAAAAACGTGATCGTGACTTGGAGCATGGCACGGTTGTTACATTACAGGCATTTAGCAGACGCTCCTATCCAGAGCGACATACAAGAAGTGCTCAATTTCTAGACAAGTAAGTTCTAGTGCCAACTGAACAAGTGACAGAATAACCCCTACTGTAATATTCTGTTGAAGTCACAACAATCTGTAAACAGCCAATGAAAACAAAATTCAACCATACAGATGAGCTGACAAAGTGCAATGAAATACAACCCCAATTCCAAAAAAGTTGGGACACCGTGTAAAACAAATAAAAACAGAATCATTTGCAAATCGTGGAAACCCTAGATTTCATTGAAAATGGTACAAAGACAACATATCAAATGTTGAAACTGAGAAATGTTACTGTTTTTTAAAAAATATATGCTCATTTTGAATTTGATGTCAGCAACACGTTTCAGAAATGTTGGGACAGGGGCAGCAAAAGCAGCCACGTGTCTGTAGTGGAAATCACTATCTGGGCTCAGGAACACGTCACAAAACCATCGTCTGTGAAAACAGTTCACAAATGCAAGTTAAAACCAGATATAAGCAATATCCAGAAACACTGCCGCCTTCTCTGGGCCCGAGCTCTTTTACGATGGACTGAGGCAAAGTGGAAAATTGTCTCGAGGTCTGACGAATCAAAAGTAGAAATTCTTTTTTGAAAAATCACAGACCCCATGTTCTCCAGGCTAAAGAAGAGAGGGACCATCCGGCTAGTTATCAGTGCACAGTTCAAAAGCCGGCATCCGTGATGGTATGAGAGTGCATTCGTGCACATGACATGGGTAGCTTGTACATCTGGGCAGCGCTCGAAACTAACGGTGTCCCGATGTCCCGGGGACCATAAAAAATGTCATCGGGACACAAAATTATCATATCTGGGACAATCCCGGGACAATGGAAAAAAATAGATCTAGAAAAAAAGTTCTACATTAATATTATTTACAAAGCCGTAACACATACGTAGACATTCACCTAATTTGTCAATTTTAATTTTAAAACGTTAACAGCGAAAAATACATAGTAGCTACACTTTCGATGCACCTGCATCCGTAGGCTACAGAGCAGCGCATTCTGTTCTAGAATCTTCGGCCGGAGACCGCATTATATGGACTTGGAATGGAATTGCTACCGCACACGCTGCGCCGACTCTTGCCAGAACAAAAATGCTGAAGTGGTTGAAGCGGACCGACCGCGGGGAAGAAACTGAAAGCCCAGACATAACGTCTCCGGGACCTTCAGGATCCAAAGTGTCATCGCCTGGTCTGCAGGCAACGCTAGCAACTGAATGAACTGAATGAACACTGTTAGACACGTTATAAAATACAACAGGAATGATGTGGATGATATTGACGGAAGATACCGTTCAACAGAATAAGTGAGTTTTCTTGGTGTCTTTCTAGTTCACAAAGTTTAGTCAGTCAGCAGCACAACTAGGCTCGGACCTGCTGGCACTATGCTGATGATGCTAACATTTGCACCCGGCAGCGAAAGTTCATAAAATGGATAACGGAAAGTTCATAAAAATGGATAACGGAAAGTTCATAAAAATGGATAACGGAAAGTTCATAAAAATGGATAACGGTAATGGATAACAGAAAGTTCATAAAAATGGATAACGGTAATGGTGAAAATTATAAGTTGGCCTTATAAGTGCCAACAGATATTCAAGGTATAAGTAGATGAAAACATAAAAGGGGTCTTATTTTCAACTAAAGTGTACTGCAGATGTAGGGAGTTGAAACATTTTCTGAATGAGCTAGTTGGCCCCTTTAAATAAACAGGTATCTATTCATACAGTGAGATCGCCAAAGTTTAATAAACTGAAAATGCAATAACTGTAATTTTGAAGTAGATTATGTATAGGACATGTGTCGCTTGTGTCTTGTGACTTATTGTAAAAATGATATAAAGGGTTCAAAATCGCATAGTTACAAATATAATAGTAACTTCATATGATGGGCGGCACGGTGGTGTAGTGGTTAGCGCTGTCGCCTCACAGCAAGAAGGTCCTGGGTTCGAGCCCTGTGGCCAGTGAGGGCCTTTCTGTGTGGAGTTTGCATGTTCTCCCCGTGTCCGCGTGGGTTTCCTCCGGGTGCTCCGGTTTCCCCCACAGTCCAAAGACATGTAGGTTAGGTTAACTGGTGACTCTAAATTGACCGTAGGTGTGAATGTGAGTGTGAATGGTTGTCTGTGTCTATGTGTCAGCCCTGTGATGACCTGGCGACTTGTCCAGGGTGTACCCCGCCTTTCACCCGTGGTCAGCTGGGATAGGCTCCAGCTTGCCTGCGACCCTGTAGGGCAGGATAAAGCGGCTAGAGATAATGAGATGAGATGAGACTTCATATGATAATATTAACCACTGGTTATTTCAGAGAGGAAAAAAATGGGGACACTATTGCTTCCATTCGGGACAATACAACACAGAATTCGGGACCACTGGGGGACACAAAGAAAAAAAGTTAATTTCGAGCCCTGCATCTGGGAAGGCATCATTAATGCTGAATGATATAAACACGTTTCAGAGCAATATGCTGCCATCCAGACAAAATCTTTTTCAGCAAGACAATGCCAAAATGCTTTCTGCACATATTAAAACTGCATGGCTCTGCAGTAAGAGTCCAGGTGCTAAACTGGCCTGCCTGTAGTCCAGACCTGTCTACCATTTAAAACATTTGGCGCATTATGAAGCACAAAACACAACAAAGGAGACCCCGAACTATTGAGCAACTGAAATTGTAGATCAGGTAAGAATGGGACAACATTTCTCTTTCATAACTACAGCAATTGGTCTCCTAGCTCTGCGATGACCTGGCGACTTGTCCAGGGTGGGTGTACTCCGCCTCTCGCCCATAGTCAGCTGGGACAGGGTCCAGCTTGCCTGTGACCCTGTACAGGATAAGCGGTTATAGATAATGGATGGATGGCTGAATTGGTCTCCTCAGTTCCCAAACGTTTACAGAGTGTTGTTAAGCCCATGTTTACATTAGACCGTATCAGCGGATCATCAGATTAACGTTTTTAAAACGATTAGTGTGCACACAGCAACACCAATACACGATTTGCGTGCACACAGCAATACCAATACACGGATACGCTCGGCTCCGCAGGCATCCTGCGCTCCAAATCACTCCGCCCTGAACAGCGAGTGCCCTCTGGAGGGTGCGCACTCCGGCCCTGCGCAGCTCACAGAGCACGCGAGTGAAGTGAACAAGCTGTGATTCGGGACTGAGCCGCTGTGTGTGTGATCCCAGCGCAGATCACTTACCACTTGCAAGTGGAAGGATGGCAAGCCTAAAGACAAATCATAACTACACAATGGGCAGTATTTGCATCAGTATTTGCAGTATTTTCATACTTTTATACTCTTTAATGAAAGGTGATACAAGGCGGAAGTCCGCGCCGTTTTTCAGCAGTCGCGTCACATGACCAACGCCAGCGAATCAGGAAGGTGGATGTCACAGTGACGTTGTCCAATGAGACGCCAGCTAGAGCTCAGCACAGCGTATCCGCGTATTCTCAATGTTTACACAGCACCGGAGCTGACACGATCTGGATTGAATACGTGGATGCTGGCGGATTCCCGTTTCCCGGCGTTTCCAGGTGGTTTAATGTAAACGGACAGTGCATCCGCGAAGAAAACGAGACAGATACGGTCTAATGTAAACTTAGCCTAAAAGTAGAGATGATGCAACACAGTGGTAAACATGCCCCTGTCCTAACTTTTTTTGAAACGTGTTGCTGAAATCAAAATGGGCATATATTTTTCAAAAAACAATAAAATTTCTCAGTTTCAACATATGTTGTCTCTGTACTATTTTCAATGAAATATAGGGTTTCCATGATTTGCAAATTATTGCATTCTGTTTTTATTTACAGTTTACACAGCATCCCAACTTTTTTGGAATTGGGGTTGTAGAAAAAATAATAATAATAATAATAAAACCCCAAACGGCTACTCCAAGTCATCATGACCAGGCTAGGCAGTACACATCCTGGGTTGGTCAGGACCGCAATGTGATTACACAGCGGGCAGGGAAGCAGGGGAGATGTGCAGCCTGAGGAGGTGGATCTTCTTGTTAGCACCAGACAGGCTGGTTTGAGTATTTCAGATATATAACTGCTGACCTCCTCAGCTTTCACACAATAGTCTCTAAAGTTTACATAATGGTGCGGGGGGGACCCTAGCAATCGGTAATTTTGTGGGAGAAAACAATCTGATAAGGAGAATGGCCAAACTGATTCGATCGGACAGGAACTCAAAGAATCACTCTTTACAACCACGAGAAACAGAAAAGCATTTCAGAATGCACGACACACAGAACCCTACAGCAAACGTGTTTGAACAGCAGAAGAGCACATCAGGCTCCACTCCTGTCCACCAAGAACAAGAATCTGAGGCACAGGCTAGGGCTGGGCGATTTTACGATTACGATGTTATTCACGATATAAAATCTCTACGATTAGAAATTAGACACGTACGATATGCCTACGATAAGCCTACGCCTTCAATAAAATTACTTCATCCGAAGTTTTGACAGACACGCGAATAGCCAATCATAACTAAACAGTACCGCACGTAACCAATCAGTTGGAAGAGAGCCATGTCAAGTTAGGTTGCGTGCACACACAAACACACACACATGTAGCAGCAACGCACAGCATGGCTGTGGTGAAGTTTGCAGGAGTGTGGCATTTCTCCAACAAAGCGTGAAACAAAGCGATTATAAAAATGAGCGAGAAGCTGACTGACCGGAGTTCTGAACAGGAAAGTCAGAGCACTGCCCTGGAGGACATCGTTGAAAAGAAGGGCCAGAGATCTTCGGTTGTGTGGAGGTATTTCGGATATTTAAAATCGGACATACAACAAAGTGTTACACAAAACCTTAAACACACTGACGTACAGGATTGCACTTTTTTTTCTCCTTGCAGCATAAGGTTTACACGTCAATATGTCTTTTATGTTTATTTGAAAGCTGCTAGAATTTGCACAAATGATTAACAATGGTATATAGTTTTTATTTTTCAGTTTCAATTTATTCATTTGAACAAAAAGAACAAAAGAATGTGCATCCAGTTTGTTTTGGTTCTGTGAAACTTGAAGGCTTGTTAAGCTATTTTTGTTAATTAGGAAGGAACTACTAATTTGTAATGTTCATATTTTGAGCAGAAAATTAAAGAAAATACAAAAATGGTGATTTGATTTATATCGTGATATATATCGTTATTGAAAATTTTAAAAAAATATATCGTGATATAATTTTTTCTCATATCGCCCAGCCCTAACACAGGCTCACAGAAACTGAACAACTGCAAAATGTCCAGTTTTAATAAACCTGTGTCCACTGAAACTTGTTTCCTTTTACCACTTGTCATAGCAGCTATAAAAACAGTTATTCCCACACTAGCCCATTCTTTTTTTCTTTCTCTGAAAGTCAACCAGAACGTCAAGGACGTAGTAGCTCATCTGGCCTGCCATCAAAACAACCAAAACGTCAACAGAACTGAAATGCGACAATGTGAGAGAGGACCAACCTCCACGACAAGTTATTTACAACAGGAAAGTCAACAAAAGGACTAAATTTTGTTCCCCAAAGGAAGGTCTACCCAAAACATCGATCAGAACTGAATTCACTGAATTCTAGTCAGAAGAAAATGTGTTAAATTGACCTAATTACTAATTTGCTAGTTAAAAAAAAAAAATTTGACAACACAATGACCAGGTTTGTGCAGACGGACTAGTTATTTCAAATAAAACAAACAGAACTGAAATCCATTGGGAACTGAAGGAGGAGACACGATTTAACTGAAAATAAACAAAGTTGTAAGCAAATTATTTACAACAAGAAAATCAACAAACAAATGACCAAGTTTTGTTCCCCAAGGGAAGCTCTACCCAAAACATCGATCAGAACTGAAATCGGGTAAGAAATGAGAGGAGATACAATTCTAGTGAAAAGCCCAAAAACTCGTTAAAAAGTGACCTAATTATCAGTTCATTAGCAAAAATTTGACAATACAATGACCAAGTTTTGTACAGAAGGACTAGTTATTTGAAACAAAACAATCAGAACTGAAATCCATCGAGAACTGAGGAAGGAGATATGATTTAACTGGAAAATCAACAAAGAAATAACCAAGTTTTGTTCCTCAAAGGAACATCTACCCAAAATATATCAATCAGAACTGGAATCGGACGAGAAATGAGAGAAGAGATAAAATTCTAGTGAGAGGCCTGGAAAATTTGGCCTAATTACTAACTCGTTAGCAAAAAATAATTCACAAAACAATGACCAAGTTTTGTGCGGCGTGAGGAGTTCTTTTAAACAAAACAATTAGAACGGAAATCCATGGAGAACTGACGGAGGAGATACCGTACGATTTTAACTGAACTGTGGCCGACGGACGATGGGCGTCACGGCAACAGCTCATCACCCTTATGGCCAGATGAGCTAATAAGGCAAAAAAAAAAAACTTCTCATATTCCCAAAAACATGGAAAGCAATCGTATTTCCTGTCCACCAGTCCTCTTTCGTGAAAACGTTAAATGAACGTCTTTGTCTCTTTCTTGCATCACTCAATGCTCCTCTTTGCATTTCCGCTTAGACGCTAACTGCATTTCATTGGCTTGGGACTTGTACTCTCCACAGGAACAATAAAGTTCAATGTAATCTCATCTAATTTAAATGTTAAATACAGGTCTCCTTCCAGAATGTTTCTCCAGATCATTGATTTTACATTTTCTTTATTAAATCAAAGTACATTTTAATGTTTTTTTTTAATCGAAGTGAAGGAGCTGTTACTACAGAAACGATAACCTTTAAACTAAACCTGTGATTTGCCTCGAAGCAGACACTTAATAAAACACCTGATTTTGGTACTGAGAATCTGTACACGACACTGGATTCATCTCATCTCATTATCTGTAGCCGCTTTATCCTGTTCTACAGGGTCGCAGGCAAGCTGGAGCCTATCCCAGCTGACTACGGGTGAAAGGCGGGGTACACCCTGGACAAGTCGCCAGGTCATCACAGGGCTGACACATAGACACAGACAACCATTCACACTCACATTCACACCTACGCTCAATTTAGAGTCACCAGTTAACCTAACCTGCATGTCTTTGGACTGTGGGGGAAACCGGAGCACCCGGAGGAAACCCACGCGGACACAGGGAGAACATGCAAACTCCGCACAGAAAGGCCCTCGCCGGCCCCGGGGCTCGAACCACTACACCACCCTGCTGCCTCACTGGATTTATACTTTCTTTAATTTACCCTTGGTAAATGATTACTGTTGCCGCAAGAACATTTAAAAACATTTGGTACTACATTCGCAGAGGGTTTAAGGGTTGTGGGAGATATAGATGTACGGAGAAACGACTATTAATGATTTTCAACCGTAAGCATTTTAGCTTTATTGCAATGAAGTCAATCCATAATTTCAGTGAAGTGAAAGGACCACCAGCCAAAGCAGAGATAAATGTAATGGGACAGAACAGAAAAAGAAACGTCCTTGACCAACACACGGTCATGACCTGGCGCAGTGTGTTTGGGGAACAGGAAACCAGGTCCATCAATCACAGCCTGACACATACTCAATGAGTGTTCAGTTCAGCTGTGAAAGCAGAGTGTTTCTGTAGGTCTACAAGTTGAAACCAGTTGACACTTAACTGCCTGAAAAAAAGGAAACCCACCCCTCAGTATGCCTGAAGGCATAAAAGGAAAGTGTTTCCTATTTATTAGCCAACCATTAACATGCTGGCAGAGATCAGCAAGAGCAAATCACTATAATCTGATTGCCCAGCTGATTATGTGTCCTGGTTACAGAGGGGTAAGGACTTAATACTTAAGTACGATTTAGGAAGATATGCCGTGTCCAAAATCACTCACTATCACTATATAGTGAGGTCGCCATTTTGTAGTGCTGTCTGAATGTATAATGAGAATTATTACACCCTATATAGTGGACTCATAGCATCCCACAATGCACCGTGAAAAGTAGTGTACAACCGATGGTCACTAACCAAACAATGTAAACCATTAGGGATGAGCGAGTACAGCATTATCTGTAAACCATATGAATTATCTGTATCCGTACTCGGAGTGGGCGGGATTTAACCTGGAAGTGGGTCTGGTTGTCTTGAAATGGGCGGGGCTTTAACCAGCATGTTATTTTAAGCATGCGATTGATATGGGTTGATCAGAAATTGTTATATTTATTGCTGATTAGAAAACTATTTACAGGACAGCATCAGCATTGAGCTTCAGATCAATGGTTTTGATCACAATAGCAAACGAACTATTTACAGAACAAGTTTTGCAACAATGAATACAACACATGCGGTTGCAATTATGAAATAAAATGTAATGAACAAGAGTTTTTATACTCAACATAACTTTCTTTTTTTAACTTTGAATTTTTTTATGATCAGTGTGATTTTTTTTTTTTGGTTCTTTTTTTTTTTTTTTTATTTCCACACCAGGTGTGTGTGCAGCTTAATTTGTAATATTATTTACCACTACTACCTAGAAAGTGTCAGACACTCAGTGCGTGAAGTAAAATAAAACTGGTTAGAGCCAACTGACGGTTTTAAAAAAAAAATTCAGACGACCAGCAGAGAGAGAGAGAGAGAGAGAGAGAGAGAGAGAGAGAGAGAGTGAGTGTGAGTGTGTGTGTGTGTGTGTGTAGCTTAATTTGTAATACTTATACCACTACTACCTTTATTTTTACGTGAATTACAGCAAGAAAGTGTCAGACACAATGCGTGAAGTCAAAAAAACTGTTTTTAACCGACGGTTAAAAAAAAGAAAAAAAAAATCTCCGACAGGCAGAGACGCAACGCGAGTCACTTTCTACCAAGCACCACGTCTGAATGAACCCACGTTTACCAGAACTCTACTGGTTATAAGTAAGTACAAACTGAAATAAAAACAAACTTGAAACTGAAGAAACCCGAAACGTTAACGGAAAAGAGCCGCGAACCTGAGTGACTGAGGTAGAGGCAGAGAGCTGTTCTCTGTGTGAGTGAGCAGAGCGGTGTGTGTAGGGGAGGGGCGCTGTGACGCTGTGTGAGGATTTTCATTCAGTCCGAGCACAGATATTGACTCTTATTACTTGTACTCAGCAAAACTGTTTTATCCGTATCGGATACTCATTTCAGCCGAGTATCCGGCTCAACTCTATAAACCATCATGCGTTGCGGTCAAGATGAAAGAAAAAGAAAAAAAAAAAAGTGCGTTGGGGTGAACGGATGGAGGAAGAAACAGATTATAAACGGATATTCAAGTACAATTAAAAATAGTAAGAGAAGAAAAATAAGCTAAAATAGAATAAAAAAAGTTACAGTGCGGAGCAAGGAATTAATCAAAAGCCTCAAATTTTATTTAATCAAACAGCGGCAAAGAAGAAAGGATTCAGCCTTGATTTAAAAGAACTGAAAGATGCAGCAGACGCAAAGTACTTTGTATTTATTAATGTGGGAAATACGCTCAGTATAATATGGATTTATCACAAAAATACATGCATGTATTTATTATTTTGAATGAAAACCCACCAGCTGACTGATCTGGCACGTTTTAATTGTGCGACAGTAATGACGTAAATAACGGTGGGGCGGAGTAGTGTCCGAAAGTGTTCTCATTTTACCAATGAGCTCACTATACAGTAACTCCCTATACAGTATAGTGAATAGGGAGTAGTGAATGATTGAGTGATTTCAGACAGCCATATATGTACTTTACTCAGTATTACTGAAATTAAAGAGGTATTGCACACTTAATTTTTTTTTGAGATGTAACCTAAATGATAGGACTGTACTGTAATGAAAACATCAATGATGATGTTAATAAAATCAACAAAATTACCATTTTATGGGTTGAAAATGGCTCCGATCGCCATCTACTGGTTAAAATAATTCGGCAGCTTGCAAGGCCGATAGAACAACAACAACTTTATTCATCACACGCTTGTGAAATTCATCTCTGCATTTAACCCATCCGAAGCAATGAACACACACACGTGAGCAATGAGCACACACACACACACACACACACACCCAGAGCAGTGGGCAGCCATGCTAACAGCACCCGGGGAGCAGTTGGGAGTTAGGTGCCTCGCTCAAGGGCACCTCAGCCCAAGGCCGTCCCATATTAACCTAACCGCATGTTTTTATATACTGATGTAGAGTCATTTGTTTGGTACTTCTCTACATCATGAAATTTTTATCAAAAAGAAAAAAAAATTGTTAATGAAATGTTAAAGCCCTCTAATCAGAGGTCCAGCTCCCCGAGTCCCTGCCCGAGAGTCAAGTATATGCTGATTGAGACTCATCATTCAACTCCTGCCTCACACATCCACCCCGCCACAACCCAGCCCCTTATACACTTTTTAGCATTTTTCAAAATTACGCAGTGGGTGGCATTAGGCTCAGAGCTGGAGGTGAAATTACACTTAATACTTTTAGTCAAGTAAATTTCCATACATTTAATGTTGGCCTTCAAAAGTACTTCAAGTAACCGGAGTTTACCACAGACACCCTTCTTATTAGTTTTACTAGAGTTACTTAATACACTAACCCCATCCACAACTCCTTATCCTGTTCTACAGGGTCGCAGGCAAGCTGGAGCCTATCCCAGCTGACTACGGGTGAAAGGCGGGGTACACCCTGGACAAGTCGCCAGGTCATCACAGGGCTGACACATAGACACAGACAACCATTCACACTCACATTCACACCTACGCTCAATTTAGAGTCACCAGTTAACCTAACCTGCATGTCTTTGGACTGTGGGGGAAACCGGAGCACCCGGAGGAAACCCACGCGGACACGGGGAGAACATGCAAACTCCACACAGAAAGGCCCTCGCCGGCCCCGGGGCTCGAACCCGGACCTTCTTGCTGTGAGGCAAGACTGCTAACCACTACACCACTGTGCCACCCCACTATAACAAACTCTTAATACAAACTTTCACATGTAACAAGCTAAGCTCATGTCCCAAAAAAAACCACCACTGAGCCATGCACTTTATTTCCACCCCAGAGACAAACAATAAGTAATCACGTCCGCAGTCAACAATACGTGTTAACACCATAAAACAAAGGCTTAACTAGTCTCGCTTAGGTGTCGATCACGAACAATTATCGAGAATGGTGATCACTGACTTCAAAAAGATCCCTTTAAAGGACCTTATTTAACAAACTAAAACCAGTTTTACTCGAGTCTTTACTCTGTGAGCATTGTTGTCATGGCTACTTGTTGTCACGTCCCCATGTATAGGCGATCTGAGCGTGCAGAGCCATTAGGACTATGACCATGCACCTGTTCCAGATTTGAGTGCAATCATAGTGTGCGCAAATAAGGACTCCCTAAACACACAGACTTCGCAAAGTTAATGTGCCGTACTTAGTGTCTCACATTACCAAGCCTTGTATCTGTGTAGTGCCTTTACTGGTTTTGACTTGCTTTTGTGATTATCTCTTATATTCTGTTCGTGCCTTGCTTGATCATTGCCCGTTCCAAGACCCTGCCTTTGTCTTACGTTTCTGAACCGTTTGTCTGCCATTTTTAAACAAACACTCTTCCTGCAATGACAGCCGCCTTCTGCCTCTATTACAGTGGTGCTTGAAAGTTTGTGAACCCTTTAGAATTTTCTATATTTCTGCATAAATATGACCTAAAACATCATCAGATTTTCACACAAGTCCTAAAAGTAGATAAAGAGAACCCAGTTAAACAAATGAGACAAAAAAATTACACTTGGTCATTTATTTATTGAGGAAAATGATACAATACTACATATCTGTGAGTGGCAAAAGTATGTGAACCTCTAGGATTAGCAGTTAATTTGAAGGTGAAATTAGAGTCAGGTGTTTTCAGTCAATGGGATGACAATCAGGTGTGAGTGGGCACCCTGTTTTATTTAAAGAACAGGGCTCTATCAAAGTCTGAGTTTCACAACACATGTTTGTGGAAGTGTATTATGGCACAAACAAAGGAGATTTCTGAGGACCTTAGAAAAAGCATTGTTGATGCTCATCAGGCTGGAAAAGGTTACAAAACCATCTCTAAAGAGTTTGGACTCCACCAATCCACAGTCAGACAGATTGTGTACAAATGGAGGAAATTCAAAACCATTGTTACCCTCCCCAGGAGTGGTCGACCAACAAAGATCACTCCAAGAGCAAGGCGTGTAATAGTCAGCGAGGTCACAAAGGACCCCAGGGTAACTTCTAAGGAACTGAAGGCCTCTCTCACATTGGCTAATGTTAATGTTTATGAGTCCAGCATCAGGAGAACACTGAACAACAGTGGTGTGCATGGCAGGGCTGCAAGGAGAAAGCCACTGCTCTCCAAAAAGAACATTGATGCTCGTCTGCAGTTTGCTAAAGATCGCGGGGACAAGCCAGAAGGCTATTGGAAAAATGTTCTGTGGACGGAGGAGACCAAAATAGAACTTTTTGGTTTAAATGAGAAGTGTTATGTTTGGAGAAAGGAAAACACTGCATTCCAGCATAAGAACCTTATCCCATCTGTGAAACATGGTGGTGGTAGTGTCATGGTTTGGGCCTGTTTTGCAGCATCTGGGCCAGGACAGCTTGCCATCATTGATGGAACAATGAATTCTGAATTATACCAGCGAATTCTAAAGGAAAATATCAGGACATCTGTCCATGAATTGAATCTCAAGAGAAGGTGGGTCATGCAGCAAGACAACGACCCTAAGCACACAAGTCGTTCTACCAAAGAATGGTTAAAGAAGAATATAGTTAATGTTTTAGAATGGCCAAGTCAAAGTCCTGACCTTAATCCAATCGAAATGTTGTGGAAGGACCTGAAGCGAGCAGTTCATGTGAGGAAACACACCAACACCCCAGAGTTGAAGCTGTTCTGTACGGAGGAATGGGCTAAAATTCCTCCAAGCCGGTGTGCAGGACTGATCAACAGTTACCGCAAATGTTTAGTTGCAGTTATTGCTGCACAAGGAGGTCACACCAGATACTGAAAGCAAAGGTTCACATACTTTTGCAACTCTCAGATATGTAATACTGGATCATTTTCCTCAATAAATAAATGACTGAGTATAATATTTTTGTCTCATTTGTTTAACTGGGTTCTCTTTATCTACTTTTAGGACTTGTGTGAAAATCTGATGTTGTTTTAGGTCATATTTATGCAGAGATACAGAAAATTCTAAAGCATTCACAAACTTTCAAGCACCACTGTACATGACAAACATTAGATACTCTCCATCATAAACAAACTTCATATCCTGGATCATCTAAACCATGGTTAGAAAGCAACAAATTTATCTCGAGAATATGGTATCCCGAAAAATTCAATCTCAACTTCTAAAGAAAAAAAAGAGCCCCATTCATAACTGCAGTCGACATGAGGGGCTGAAAAGTAAGAAGATGCAGCAACCAAACAGCAGCAAGTGTGACTTATTTCCTTTACTTCATACATATGTAAAGTAAATTAAAACACAGTTGGTCTTGTTTTACGCGAGAGTAAGTGTTTGGCGTGACAAGTGGTTCCAGTTCAGTATTACGAACTTTTCAGTCTAGCAAACTCTTTGGACGTCCCCCGTGGAGCTTGTTATAGAGGGTTGCAGTGTAATTCACTGGAGATACACTCTTAGAAAATTTATAAACCGTACAGTAGGGCTGCGTACCTAAACGTAACATCAGGTACAGGTACCGGTACAGAGGTTTAGGTACAGGTCCGGACCTGTACCTGAACAATTTGACAAATTAACATGTGTTCTTTTGAACTTCTTCAATAATGACAGAAACATTAATAAACTGAAAATAAGACGCCTTTTATGTTCGTTTCATCTACTTATACCTTGAATATCTGTTGGCATATATAAGGCCAACTTATCATTTTCACCATTACCGTTATCCATTTTTATGTAATATACCTGTTACCCCATTCAGAGATGTTTTGAAAGCCATCAGCCATACCATCAATGGATGAAATGCACACCCATGCTGCAAGCAGTACAATAGAAGGTTTGACCCAAAAAATGAAATATTTTAATCCAGTCTACAGTGTAAAATAAAGGAAAAACGCCATCCAATCATATCGAGGTACCACCTCAAAATGATTGGATACTGACACGTCAATCAGACTGAAGCCCGCAACTAGCCCGGCCCTTCTGTGTGTGTGTGAGAGCGAGCAGAGTGTCACACAGAGCGCAGGATTCTCTCAGTGCGCTCCTTCCAAACAACGGGGATTTACACGAAAACGGAAGGAGATATTCACAAAATTCTTTCACAGTGAGCGCCACAAGGCTCTCCTGAACACACGGATGTAATTTTTTTTGTCTGTAGTGTAAAAAATGAGGTCACTAGAGCGAGTTAAAAACAAGTGACTTTTCTGCCACGTTTATAATGGGAGTCTATGGGGCTGCGCGGCTGTGCTCTCGTTACTTTCAGGCTTCTCATTCAAAAACTGTAAATCCTATCGCTCAGGGAGACACATTGTGTGAATCAGGACAAGTGTGGCTACTACTTTTGAGAAAATTGTGTGTGTGCAGTGAAAATTGGGGCTGAAAACACAGTTTAAATGAGAAAGTTTGAGCTATTTTTCCAAGCTCTTTACACTCTAACTTAACGAGCTCCACTGGTGTGTAACGCAATAGACACCCATTATAAAGCCGGACTTTCTCAGGCTTTAGGAGGGGGAGGAGGGGTGGAGACGCGGGGGGTGGGAGTGTTTCTTGTCAAAATATGGCTTGCGGGAACCGTTATTCCAAAATCTTGTACTGCACCTTTAATGTAGAACTTTTTTTCTAGATCTATTTTTTTCCCATTGTCCCGGGATTGTCCCAGATATGATAATTTTGTGTCCCGATGACATTTTTTATGGTCCCCGGGACGTCGGGACACCGTTAGTTTCGAGCGCTGGTGGAGCCGAGCCGCTGAGGAGAAATTTACACATTACACATTTACACATTTCAACTTACGTGCCGTCTAATTAGTCATGTGATTAGCGTATCCGTGTATTGGCGTTGCTGTGTGCACGTGAATCGTGTATTGGCGTTGCTGTGTGCACGCGAATCGTGTATTGGCGTTGCTGTGTGCACGCGAATCGTGTATTGGCGTTGCTGTGTGCACGCGAATCGTGTATTGGCGTTGCTGTGTGCACGCGAATCGTGTATTGGCGTTGCTGTGTGCACGCGAATCGTTTTTAAAAACGTTAATCTGATGATCCGCTGATACGGTCTAATGTAAACACCACCTGAGGACATCAAGTTTAAAAGTGAAGAATCCTCTCTGCCTCAAACAGAAACCCCACAGAGCACTTTAGTTGAAAAGGTTTTTTTTTTATGAAGAGGGCCATCAATGATTTCAGCCACACTATTGCACTGACAATAGATGGTGGGCAGTTGATGGCTTATCTACCCGAGTGCGACAAATTAAACTGGCCGACCCCGTCTCGAAATTAAGAAAATGACGTAAAGCTGACACAGCATTAAATCTATGGACTGCATTTTGGATTAGTGGATTCTCCTTCAAGACCACTTGATCAAATCATTTGATCCTTTTTCTTATCATTGTTTAGTTTTAACAAACGTCGTCACCAAATTTTTATCTACCTTGTAAAAAATTTTAGGGGCCTGGTAGCATCAGGAAATTGTTAGCAGTCCAAGCACATAGTCCTGGAACCCTATTGTTTTACTAAGATTATTATTATTTCTCATTGTTCTTATATTTCTTGTTGGTTGGCTGGAAGAACAACTTTATCCACACGTGCATATGGAGAAAACAAAGATATCTGCTCAACCGTAAACATGAGTAGAATAATCAGATTATTGGCCTTCATCCAGGTGGCTTAATCAGGTTTGAAATCCAATAATGGAATGAATCTGATTTGATATATCAGACTATGGTGGTGTTTCCATGACCAGTGGAATAATCTGATAACTGCTGAAATGTGATGATGGAATAATTAGTGTGCATGTTAATGATTCGACTTTCTCAAAAGATGAAAACGCACTAAACCTAAGCGCCGAGACACTGTTCTAAAGATTTTCTTTTCCTTACTCGCATCACGTTTCACATTTCAAGTCTCACCGATCTAAGGTCTGAAAAAAGGTTTCTGTCCATTTCAAACGTTCAGTACAATAAACGTGTTCCAACACGTCTTAGAGAAACCCTAGTCGCTCAGTAGCAGGTGCGCAGGCGGGTCACCTTTCTCCTATTGTTTTCCAGACAAACATTACTATTAGATCTGTGGCTGCAATTAACTCTCACTTACTCTCTCACTGACTGGGGGGACTGGCCAATATATTTCCCCTGATGTTCTCTCTACGGTTCAAAATGTTACCAACTTACAGTGGTGACTTTTTAGAATCCTTGGTGAGTTTATTATTATTATTATCCCCCGTTGTCCGTTTCAATCTGGACAACTTTTCTCAATAACTACATACGCTACATCAATGAAACTTTGCGTGCTCATACTACTGAAAAAAGCTGGGTAGCATTACATGAAGGTGTCCTAGCACTTACAGTGCCTTGCAAAAGTATTCGTCCCCCTTGGTGTTTGTCCTGTTTTGTCGCATTACAAGCTGGAATTAAAATGGATTTTTGGAGGGTTAGCACCATTTGATTTACACAACATGCCTACAGCTTTAAAGGTGCAAACTGTTTTTTATTGTGACACAAGCAATAATTAAGATGAAAAAACAGAAATCTGGAGTGTGCATAGGTATTCACCCCCTTCCGTATGAAACCCCTAAATAAGAGCTGCTCCAACCAAGTCACATAATTAGTTGATCAAGATCCACCTGTGTGCAATCAGTGTCACATGATCTGTCACATGATGTCTGTATAAATCAACCTGTTCTGGAAGGACCCTGACTCTGCAACACGATTAATCAAGCGACATGAAAACCGAGGAGCCTCCAAACAGGTCAGAGACAAAGTTGTGGAGAAGTAAAGATCAGGGTTGGGTTATAAGAAATATCCCAAACTTTGAATATCCCATGGAGCACCATTAAATCCATTATAGCAAAATAGAAAGAACATGGCACCACTACAAACCTGACAAGAGAAGGCCACCCACCAAAACTCACAGACTGGACAAGGAGGGCATTAATCAGAGATGCAACAAAGGCACCAACGATAACACTGAAGGAGCTGCAAAGATCCACAGCGGAGATGGGAGTATCTGTCCATAGGACCACTTTAAGCTGTACACTCCACAGAGCGGGGCTTTATGGAAGAGTGGCCAGAAAAAAAAAGTAATTGCTGAAGAAAACCCATTTGGAGTTTGCCCAACAGCATGTGGCAGACTCCCCAAACACATGGAAGAGCATTTTCTGGTCAAATGAGACAAAAATTTTACTTTTTGGCCATCATGGGAAATGCCACGTGTGATCCAAACCCAACACCCTGAGAACACCATTCCTACAATGAAGAATGGTGGTGGCAGCATCATGCTGTGGGGATGTTTTTCATCTGCAGGGACAGGAAAGCTGGTCAGGATTGAAGGAAAGATAGATGGCACTAAATACAGGGCAATTCTGGAGGAAAACCTGTTTGAGTCGGCCAGAGGTTAGAGACTGGGATGAAGGTTCATGGTCCAGCAGGACAATGACCCTAAACAGACTGCTAAAGCTACACTGGAGTGGTTTAAAGGGAAACATTTAAATGTCTTGGAATGGCCTAATCAAAGCCCAGACCTTAATCCAATTAAGAATCTGTGGTATAACTTGAAGATTGCTGTACACCAATGTAACCCATCTAACTTGAAGGAGTTGGAGCAGTTTTGCCTTGAGGAATGGGCAAAAATCCCAGTGGCTAGATGTGCTAAGCTAATAGAGACATACTCCAAGAGACTTGCAGCAGTAATTGCAGCAAAAGGTGGCTCTACAATAGGGATGGGAATCGAGAACCAGTTCTTGTAGAGAACCGGTTCCCAGTAGTTCAATTCCTTGGACTGAACGTTTAGTCTGCTTGCCTAACGATTCCCTTATCGGTTCCATTGACGTGAGGACGCATTATGATGTCATATACGTGCCATATTCAGTTCAGAAGTATCCAACATGGCATCGAGGCAGAAGCGCTCTAAAGTGTGGTTATATTTCACTAGGAAAGATGATAGTAGGGACACTTGCAACACGTGCAAAGCTTCAGTTACAATAAAAGGGGGAAATACCTCCAACATGCTCAAACATTTGAATACACAGCATGCAATTAATTTGCATAAATCTTGCAATGTGTTTGATACGCTGCTTAGCAGTGATTCTCAAAGCGGAGCTTTCAACACAGTGTCCTCTGTCTTAAATGTTGCGGGTAACGTTGAACTCTCCTGGTCCTGTACGTAGATTATGTTAATGTTAGCACCATTTCACTGTGTCAACCTGCTGTCACTATACTGTATGAATAACTTCTATCAACATTTAGCTGACGAGGACTGCCAGAGTCTGACTGGCTCAGAGGCTGGTTCAGAGTCTAGCTCTCACACACTGTTAGCTACTCCCTTCATTGAGGCAGAGAAGAGTAAAATGACCAAGGCGAAAATAAATGAATGCCACCGAGCAGTGACTAGATTTGTGGTGAAAGGTTTGCACCCCTTTGCCACGGTGGAAGCCCCTGAATTTCGGTAGGATAATTTCCTGCATATTATCGGTCATGGCTCAAATGAATAGATAGGCAACTTTAGACAACTTTGAAATTAGAATTGTTAATTGCATGTTGTTATTTTAACCAGTATAGTTCTGTTTCATTCATTCCCATTACATATTCTCTGTAAGGAGATGACAAAGACTCTGAACTCAAAACACCATCCCCCAAGCAGAGACAGTTTAATAAACCATCTGATCCCTGCTTGGTATGGGGTTGAAAAGAGCAATCTGATCTCAGACCTAAAACAAGTCACAAAGGCAGCCATCACAGCTGATGGTTGGACAAGTTTTAGCCCATGTTTACATTAGACCGTATCAGCGGGTCATCAGATTAACGTTTTTAAAATGATTAGTGTGCACACAGCAACACCAATACACGATTTGCGTGCACACAGCAACGCCAATACACGGATACGCTCGGCTCCGCAGGCATCCTGCGCTCCAAATCACTCCGCCCTGAACAGCGAGTGCCCTCTGGAGGGTGCGCACTCCGGCCCTGCGCAGCTCACCGAGCGCGCGAGCGAAGCACACTAGCAGTGTTTTCAGGACTGAGCCGCTGTGTGTGTGATCCCAGCGCATATCACTTACCACTTGCAAGTGGAAGGATGGCAAGCCTAAAGACAATCATAACTACACAATGGGCAGTATTTGCATCAGTATTTGCAGTATTTTCATACTTTTATACTCTTTAATGAAAGGTGATACAAGGCGGAAGTCCGCGCCGTTTTTCAGCAGTCGCGTCACATGACCAACGCCAGCGAATCAGGAAGGTGGATGTCACAGTGACGTTGTCCAATGAGACGCCAGCTAGAGCTCAGCACAGCGTATCCACGTATTCTGAATGTTTACACAGCACCGGAGCTGACACGATCTGGATTGAATACGTGGACGCTGGCGGATTCCCGTTTCCCGGCGTTTCCAGGCGGTTTAATGTAAACGGACAGTGCATCCGCGAAGAAAACGAGACAGATACGGTCTAATGTAAATGTAGCCTTACTCAAGACCATTACTTCACTTTAACATTGCACTATATCAGGAAAGGTCAGAATAAGGAAAAAGTCCTCAAAACCAAAGCAGTGTATGAATCACAGACAGGGACAGCTGTGGCAGAGGAGACTGAGGGGGTCCTGGAGGAGTTTGGAGTAAAAGAGGTGGTCATGGCAGCCACTGTGGCTAATGCAGCAACTATAGATGTAGCTGTGAAAAAGCTGAATATTATCAAGTTTCCATGTTTCGCGCACATGCTAAACCTTGCAGCTCAGAAGCTGTACACCTGCAGTACAATTTCCAACTGGGCGGCAAGGATTCGTTCTGTGATTGTATGGATGAAGAGATCCCACATGGCAAAAGTAGTCCTCAAGGAGAAGCAACAACTCTTCGGTAAGAGTATTTTAAATACTGTAATCAAAGCCAGCCAAAATGTAAATGAACAGATTAGGGTCAATCTAAAATTCTAATGATAATATAATGTTGTTTATACAGCGGGGGTTGAAAGTTTGTGAACCCTTTAGAATTTTCTATATTTCTGCATAAATATGACCTAAAACATTATCAGATTTTCACACAAGTCCTAAAAGTAGATAAAGAGAACCCAGTTAAACAAATGAGACAAAAATATTATACTTGGTCATTTATTTATTGAGGAAAATGATCAAAATATTGCATATCTGTGAGTGGCAAAAGTATGTGAACCTTTGCTTTCAGTATCTGGTGTGACCCCCTTGTGCAGCAATAACTGCAACTAAACGTTTCCAGTAACTGTTGATCAGTCCTGCACACCGGCTTGGAGGAATTTTAGCCCATTCCTCCGTACAGAACAGCTTCAACACTGGGATGTTGGTGGGTTTCCTCACATGAACTGCTCGCTTCAGGTCCTTCCACAACATTTCAGTTGGATTAAGTTCAGGACTTTGACTTGGCCATTCCAAAACATTAACTTTATTCTTCTTTAACCATTCTTTGGTAGAACGACTTGTGTGCTTAGGGTCGTTGTGTTGCTGCATGACCCACCTTCTCTTGAGATTCAGTTCATGGACAGATGTCCTGACATTTTCCTTTAGAATTCGCTGGTATAATTCAGAATTCATTGTTCCATCAATGATGGCAAGCCGTCCTGGCCCAGATGCAGCAAAACAGGCCCAAACCATGATACTACCACCACCATGTTTCACAGATGGGATAAGGTTCTTATGCTGGAATGCAGTGTTTTCCTTTCTCCAAACATGACGCTTCTCATTTAAACCAAAAAGTTTTATTTTAGTCTCATCCGTCCACAAAACATTTTTCCAATAGCCTTACGGTTTGTCCACGTGATCTTTAGCAAACTGCAGACGAGCTGCAATGTTCTTTTTTGGAGAGCAGTGGCTTTCTCCTTGCAACCCTGCCATGCACACCATTGTTGTTCAGTGTTCTCCTGATGGTGGACTCATGAACATTAACATTAGCCAATGTGAGAGAGGCCTTCAGTTGCTTAGAAGTTACCCTGGGGTCCTTTGTGACCTCGCCAACTATTACACGCCTTGCTCTTGGAGTGATCTTTGTTGGTCAACCACTCCTGGGGAGAGTAACAGTGGTCTTGAATTTCCTCCATTTGTACACAATCTGTCTGACTGTGGATTGGTGGAGTCCAAACTCTTTAGAGATGGTTTTGTAACCTTTTCCAGCCTGATGAGCATCAACAACGCTTTTTCTAAGGTCCTCGGAAATCTCCTTTGTTCGTGCCATGATACACTTCCGCAAACATGTGTTGTGAAGATCAGACTTTGATAGATCCCTGTTCTTTAAATAAAACAGGGTGCCCACTCACACCTGATTGTCATCCCATTGATTGAAAACACCTGACTCTAATTTCACCTTCAAATTAACTGCTAATCCTAGAGGTTCACATACTTTTGCCACTCACAGATATGTAATATTGGATCGTTTTCCTCAATAAATAAATGACCAAGTGTCATATTTTTGTCTCCTTTGTTTAACTGGGTTCTCTTTATCTACTTTTAGGACTTGTGTGAAAATGTGATGTTTTAGGTCATATGCAGGAATATAGAAAATTCTAAAAAGTTCACAAACTTTCAAGCACCACTGTATTAATCTCATCATGTCGTTTGTGTGTGTGTGTGCCCGCCTTTCAGAGCTGCCCCAGCACATGCTTCTCTTAGATGTGAGGACAAGATGGAACTCTCTGTTTTTGATGATGGAGAGGTTCTGTGAGTAATTTTCTGCCATCCAAGCTGCAGTGATAGACCCAAGGCTAAGAAAGCCCATGGAGAAGGAGAAATTGGCCAGAATTGGCAATGAGGACCTGAGGAAAGCAGAGGAGTTTGTGCTGCTAATGCGGAAGCATTACACATCTACACTTGCAGTCTGTGGCAAAAAAACCCGACCTGTGGCCAGATACTGCCCATCATTCAGAAGCTGCACAAACATTACACAGTGCAGACAGATGACTCTGCATTCACCAGGGGTATCAAGGAAAACATTTGGAACGATCTTTCTAAACGTTACAAGGATGATGACATCCAAGCATTCCTGGAGGAAGCAACTGTATTAGACACCAGATTTAAATCCAGAATGGATGGGAATTAAATCTGGGACAGGATCAGGGCAGCAGCAGTGGCAGCAAACACACGGGCAGCAGCAACAGAAGAGCTGTCAGAGCTGGGAGAGACACAGAGGCAGGCAGAAGAAGATGAAAAAGAATATATGTCTTTACGCCACCCATAAAGCAGCAGCAAAAAAAAAAAGACAGCCCTAGAAGAACATTTTGCGGAAGAGGACAGCGAGCTTCTGCCCTTGCAGCAGCAGCCCCCTGTCTCTGTTGCCCAGAGAGTAGATCAGGGGTGCCAGGGTGAAATTGGTAAGGGGGCCAGATTTTTTTCAAGTGGGACCTTGGGGGCCGAATTACACTTTTGGCCTGAAAAGACCAGACACTAACTCAACAAAAGGACATTATTTTATATGATTTTTGAAGGCCTATACGCCCAAAAGGAATTGTAAAGCTATAGCCTCAAAATGAGGCGCACAATAACATGGCAGACAAAAGCAATTTACCCTCTGAAAATGTAACAGTCTAAGCATGCAAGTAGCCTACATTTATTAAAAAAAAAATGCTACAGAAATGGACTAAGACACAAATAACACAAGTGTAAACTGTAAATGACTTGGATCAGACTTATTGATCTTGCACATCAAAAACATGTCAATGCATAGACCTAATTAGGCCAATTAAAACGATTGGCAAGTAGGCCTAAACGAGTCAAAAGAAAGAAGTGCCAGGGTAAATAATTCCACCAATAGGTCAAGTGACTAAATATGCAGTAGCATTAGTTTAAAAGAGCCAAATATGACTGAACATACCAATAAAAACAAACTACAGATGGCACATTAACTTTGCTGGTCAAGTCCCACATATATTTCCACACACCCATCCTGTTTATTCCCCCTCAAGCACACAGCAACATGGGGGAGAAATACCAGCTACATTTTACATGTGGAAGCCAGAAGTCTTTTACTTTTTACCAGCTTGTCGACACTGGGGGACAGACTCTGGGCAGTTGCTATTTTCATGACATCGTTGAGATGTCCCTGGGTCAGACGACTACGCAGTTTCGATTTATTAATATTCATTACTGAAAATGCCTGTTCACATAAATATGTTGTCCCGAACATACAGAGTATTTTACCGGCAAAGGCCGTGATAATTGGGTACTCTGGTGGCAATGACTGATAGAAAGATTGGATTCCAACAGATGCGTATTTATCCTTGACGAATGCACCCTCCGAAAATGGCTTGGACACTTTTGCGATCTCCCACGCGATGATGTAGCTCGCCTTCACTGCCCCTAACATGAAATAAAATGTACAACAAAGATATTGAGACACCCCTCTTTGAAAACAGCCGCATTTAACATTAAAGGAGAACTGAAGATGATGTATGATATTAAAACGAACCTTCATGTGTCTCTCGAGACTTTGAGAAAGCTGCTTGCTGTTTTAGAAGGTTTGAGGCAAGCTCATTTAGCTTTTCAGTCCTGCGTTGCCCGGTGAATTGGCTGTATTTGTCGGCGTGGGTCTCGTAATGTCTTTTGACATTGTATTCCTTCGGTACAGCCACTTGTTGCGAACAAATCAGACAAACAGGTTTTCCCCCTACTTCCCAGAAAAAGTATTTCTCTCTCCATTTTTCCTGAAAGATGCGACCCTCAGAATCAACTTTTCTCTTTTTAGACTGTTGTTGCTTGTGAACGAGCAACAACTAGCCTACTCTACATTAAATCCGGGTCATTGCACCTGCGCGTGCTGCAGCAAGCAGAGAGCAGCTAAAAACGAACCGATGGATTACACGAAAATGGAATCAAATTGAAACATTAGATTTAAAATCATTACGAAAAAAACCCCACAACATTCGATTTTTATTAATTTATTATTTAAAAAAAGTCTCATGAACCACCGGGCCGGATGTGATGACCAATCGGGCCGTATCCGGCCCGCGGGCCGTTACCATGGCACCCCAGGAGTAGATCAAGAAGTTCAACTATATAGAAGCCTTCCTCCCATTCCAACCAAGGACAGCCCCACTCTCTGGTGGCGGATGAAGAGGGACACATTGCCAATGTTATCAGCTTTAGCTGAGAAGTATCTCCGTGTCCAAGCATCCTCTACCCCATCTAAGGCTGCTGGGCCATAGAAGGTTCACGCTGCACGCTGCATGTTGCACGCTGCACGCTACACGTTCACGTGAAGAACCGGACCCTGGGCCATTAAAGTTCATGCTTGGATGTTCACGTGTTGCGTCTGTTCTACTTTGACCGAGTAACCAACAATATGGACTCTTCGGATGACGACGATTGCCTCATTCTGCTTTTACTGAGACAGAGGAAGAGAAAAAGGAACAGAATTTGGAGCCGAGAACACTTCCTTCTGAGAGAAACCCGTGGTGAATTTCACCGAACATTCTATAATCTGCTTGACAATCCCGATGAAGAACTATTTTTCAATTATACCATTCAATTATATTTTTTCTGAAGTTTTCCCCTGAAAGCATAGCGTTATCTCCCTAGACCCGTTCTGATTGGCTGGCGCGGCGGTGACCGCATGCATTGACTGGAATTTCCGTCTTCACGCCTAGAAAAAAGTGTGCATGTTCATTTCATGCTTCACGCGTGAAGTGTGCAGCGTGCAACGTGAACGCCGTTCTATGGCCCAGAGCAAGTCATGCTACGTTTGTCCACTTTTCTTTACACGCGTGTAGCGTGCAGCGTGCAGCATGCAGCGTGCAGCGTGAACCTTCTATGGCCCAGCAGCCTAAGAGGGTGTTCTCCACAGCTGGAGATACCTTAAGTCCAGAAAGATCTCGTATCCTTCCTGAGAAGGCAAACATGCTAATTTTTCTGCACAAAAATTGTTAATTTGCCACTCAGGGCCAAATGGAGCCAGCAGAGACGATGCAGAAGCCATGTTAATAATGACCCCAGACACACACACTGTCATGCTAATTTTTCTGCACAAGAATTTTTATTGTAAATTCTTATTTTTTCATGCCAGTATTAATTTTATTCTAATTTTGATATACGTTACATTAAATAATTAATGTAAACAAACCCATTTCTACTATATTTTATTTCCTAACCCAATGAGAATTGATAAGAGAATCGAATTGATAAGTGACATCGATAATGGAATCGGAATATCAAAATTCTTATCAATTCCCATCCCTACTCTACAAAGTATTGACTTGGGGGGGGGGGGGGGGGGGGCGTGAATACCTATGCACACTCCAGATTTCCGTTTTTTCATCTAATTCTCCTATTTTATATTAAACTTTGGTCAAATATCTGTAACATTCTGCATTCTCTGCAATTTTTTTACCTTGCGCAATACCAGAAAAATTCAGTTGAAATCAAGCCATTTGAGGCGAATTGGTCCGCCTCTGAAAAAACTTGGCATTTGGATTTCCTGGGAAACATTGATTTTCATGATGTCATCTGCGGGATGCCTCCCTCTGAATCCTACGTCAGCGCTGGTTTGTTTATGAGAAAACGACCTGGTGGTTTTCTGCAAATTTCTTCAACGTTATCATGTAATTATTAAAATGGTTAACAGATGTATCGTAGGAGGGTGTAGCAACACCAATCATGATGGGATTAGTACTCATCGCTTCCCAAAAGACCGGACAATGAGAGAGAAATGGGAGCACTTGGTCTACACAGGCTGTGCACTGAAACCGTGCAAAGCTCGCGCAGCCTGCTGGCGCTTCCGCAGGTGACGTCACGAATCTGGCTCCAGACTCCCTTGGGATTTTTCCAGATGCGTTTTGTTATTTTATTTTTTTCTGCTGTAGACAGATGGCCTTGTGCAAAATTACCCTTCTGGATAAGTGTGTAAAGGGACATACTTTCATATAAAAAAAAAAACCCAAATTGGTCCAGAATATGCACTTTAAAGCTGTAGGCATGTTGTGTAAATCAAATGGTGCGAACCCTCCAAAAATCCATTTTAATTCCAGCTTGTAATGCGACAAAACAGGACAAACACCAAGGGGGATGAAGACTTTGTACGATATCATAAGTCAATATTAAAGCAATGGGCTTATAAGGGCATAAGTGTTAAGAGGTCTTCATAAAATGCTCATGGTGGGGGATAGTGATGACCATGTCTTCTTGTTTTTTTAAAGAGCCTAGCAAGAAATCTAATGTCCGGCTCATGACAGATGCGGGATATACGAGTTGAGAACGCAACTCATGCTCCCAATAATAAAATCGCTGATCATCAGTTTTCTCAAAGACCAATCGATGATCATCTTTATCCCTAACAATCAATCAATGATCATCTATGTTCCCAACGACCAATTACGGATCACCATTACTTCTAAAAACCAATTGATGATCATTGCTGAAGGTCCCATCTCCACACCACGTTGTTCTTAGATTTAAACTTTCCTCTTGACTATAATTATAAATAATGAAAACAAGTTACTCCATCCTTAACCATTTCATTATTGTGTTTATTTCATGACTCTTCATGCTTCACCAGTGCTTCATTTTGGCAGCTTTCTTGATAAAAACAAAAATTACAGTATTTTGTAAATAAATAAATAAAATTTTTATTTGAAAACATAGTTAGTGGTTCAATGACAAAAGATGACTTCTGTTTATAAGAAGTTCTAAGTTGTTATTTCTATTCTGATGAAACTATTCTATTCCAAAGCACTGTCTGGATTGAACTGGTTTATCAGATGGGTGTCTGAAAAAAGTTAAAAAAACAAAACAAAACCATACATGTCTCCAAAGTGATTAGTCTCAAGCATCAGGACAGCAATAAACTTATCACAGTAGGGACGAGTTTCTAATGGGCTTATATTTTCCACAAACTCCGATGTTTTCATCATGTGGCCAGTTCAAGAAATCACATGTGAAATGCTGATAAATAAATAAAATATTATATACCGTATTTATCCTAATAAACGCGCCCGGGCGCGATGCAAAACATGAAGGGGGAGCGTCAATTTCGACCCTTAAATGACAAAAATCGAACATGACAAAATCATCGGAATTTAAAACATTTATTTTGAAACACATGAAAATACAGTTATATGTCCAAAAAGTCAATTAAACAATGTCCAGCTCGCTTATAAGGATAACATTGGTAAGTAAACTATTTGTAGTGACGTCACAATTCACGTCATCGTCGATGTTTATGAGCTCACAAAACAAAATGTCGTCCTCAAAACGATCCTTCACCGCTAGTTTTAAGTTAAAGGTTGTAGAACTGGCAGAGCAGAAAGGCAAACACTTAGCTGCAAAAACATTTAATGTTCACCGTAAACGTGTACAAGAGTGGTGCAAACAAAAGGTACGTCTCCACCCGTATTGATATCCGCAGCAGAGTGAATGTCCGTATTTTATACTGTCCATGTTTACTAACGCGATTTCCGGTAAAAAAAAAAAATCAGCGGTGAAATTGAACGTCTCTGTTGTGGTTTGTTGGATTTAAAGTTTGTTAAATGAAGAAAATGGTTGGTAAATACTATTCTAGCTCTGAAAATCGTGGAGGCGCGTCAAATAGGGAGGGCGCTTCTATAAGGATAAATACGGTATATATATATATATATATATATATATATATATATATATATATTCGATCCACATTCACTGGATATGAGCAATCATGCACTCTGATTGGCTACTCTACTATTAGGATATCAGCTCATATACTGTAAGCAGAGAAAAAAAAATGGCAGCGTGTTGCTGAACCAACTGAGGAACGAAATAAAAACTCTACTCAACAAACCTCCCACAAAAAAAAGGCAACAAAACATGGAATAAAAGTATTTGATGGAAAGAACATCTTATTTTTCAAGAATTTTTATTATTATTATTATTATTATTATTATTATTATTATAGCATTTTTCACAAACTGCGACTAACACTTTGCCGGTTTGTTTACATTCTAAGCGGAAATGATTTTGTCAGACATTTTGTATAAAGTTTTTACAAAACTTTACAAAGGAGATTTCTGAGGACCTCTGAAAAAGCGTTGTTGATGCTCATCAGGCTGGAAAAGGTTACAAAACCATCTCTAAAGAGTTTGGACTCCACCAATCCACAGTCAGACAGACTGTGTACAAATGGAGGAAATTCAACACCATTGTTACCCTCCCCAGGAGTGGTCGACCAACAAAGATCACTCCAAGAGCAAGGCGTGTAATAGTCGGCGAGGTCACAAAGGACCCCAGGGTAACTTCTAAGCAACTGAAGGCCTCACTCACATTGGCTAATGTTAATGTTCATGAGTCCACCATCAGGAGAACACTGAACAACAAATGGTGTGCATGGCAGGGTTGCAAAGAGAAAGCCACTGCTCTCCAAAAACAACATTGCTGCACATTTAAACCAAAAATAGAACTTTTTGGTTTAAATGAGAAGCGTTATATTTGGAGAAAGGAAAACACTGCATTCCAGCATAAGAACCTTATCCCATCTGTGAAACATGGTGGTGGTAGTATCATGGTTTGGTCCTGTTTTGCTGCATCTGAGCCACGACAGCTTGCCATCATTGATGGAACAATGAATTCTGAATTATACCAGCGAATTCTAAAGGAAAATGTCAGGACATCTGTCCATGAACTGAATCTCAAGAGAAGGTGGGTCATGCAGCAACACAACGACCCTAAGCACACAAGTCGTTCTACCAAAGAATGGTTAAAGAAGAATAAAGTTAATGTTTTGGAATGGCCAAGTCAAAGTCCTGACCTTAATCCAATCGAAATGATGTGGAAGGACCTGAAGCGAGCAGTTCATGTGAGGAAACCCACCAACATCCCAGAGTTGAAGCTGTTCTGTACGGAGGAATGGGCTAAAGTTCCTCCAAGCCGGTGTGCAGGACTGATCAACAGTTACTGGAAATGTTTAGTTGCAGTTATTGCTGCACAAGGGGGTCACACCAGATACTGAAAGCAAAGGTTCACATACTTTTGCAACTCACAGATATGTAATCTCATCTCATCTCATTATCTCTAGCCGCTTTATCCTTCTACAGGGTCACAGGCAAGCTGGAGCCTATCCCAGCTGACTACGGGCGAAAGGCGGGGTACACCCTGGACAAGTCGCCAGGTCATCACAGGGCTGACACATAGACACAGACAACCATTCACACTCACATTCACACCTACGGTCAATTTTAGAGTCACCAGTTAACCTAACCTGCATGTCTTTGGACTGTGGGGGAAACCGGAGCACCCGGAGGAAACCCACGCGGACACGGGGAGAACATGCAAACTCCACACAGAAAGGCCCTCGCCGGCCACGGGGCTCGAACCCGGACCTTCTTGCTGTGAGGTGACAGCGCTAACCACTACACCACCATGCCGCCCCAGATATGTAATATTGGATCATTTTCCTCAATAAATAAATGACCAAGTATAATATTTTTGTCTCATTTGTTTAACTGGGTTCTCTTTATCTACTTTTAGGACTTGTGTGAAAATCTGATGATGTTTTAGGTCATATTTATGCAGAAATATAGAAAATTCTAAAGGGTTCACAAACTTTCAAGCACCACTGTGTGTGGATACACCAGATGCAGTTTTGCTCACTGTAGCACCACAACTGAAGCTGATTCTACACATGTTTAAGCTGTTCTTGCTTTGCCTTTTAGTTATTCTCAACAGATACAAAGTGACTTGATTCAGTTTGTATTTAGAAGAGTGTTGTCAAAACGCTTCCCATTTAGAAGCAGCGAAAACCTTAGCGAGTTTTATACACAAAGAGAACAGTGTGGGTTGACTTTGCCAGGTGAGATATTAGCGATGCTGTCACAGTAACCTTGTTTTACTTGTGCTTTTTTTTTCCTGGTAGAACGAGATAGTTCACAGTATCAAGGTGGTAATGAGGCTGAATCGTCTGTGTAATCGGACGGCTTTAACATATACGAGTCAAAGCCACAAATTTCAACTTTTTCTCCGAATCTTGACTTGGCAGACAGAGGACTCCAGAGAATCATATTTCGAGAAAGTCAGAGATGCATCACAGTTACTGTTCACACGAGATGGTATTTTGGATTTCTATATCATCCAACATGGTGGCGGATGCAGACTTCACACTATTTTGTCACGTGGTTGCATGCAAAGAATATGTAAATGTCCTTTTCCTGCTATTAGTTTTTGGTGTTAGTAGAGTGAAGTTGTATATGGATTGATTTGTAGAATATTTATGAACTGTGTTCACAGGGATCAGAACTTTGTGAATGTTTTTTGCAACATGTACGGATATGCACATGATCATGACAGGCTTGTAGTACTCGAGTCCGACTCGTGGCCTAATTTTAAGAACTCGTGACTTGACTTGGACCTGAGCACTGATGACTCAGACTTGTGCATTAACTGCATTCAGATTTTTAAATTGGAGACGAGAACTCAGATTTTTTTTCTTAATTTTTTTGTAACATGCCATAATAATCTGGCATAAGAAATTTATCAAATCAAATCAAAGTCTTTCCCACGCCATGTGGCACATAGGGCAGCGCCGATCTCCGTTTCCGTAGCCCTCGGCCTCTCGCCTATTACATAGCTAGGGTTATAGTCGGGGGCTAGTCCTTTGGTAACCGCGAGAGTTTGACTCCCCACTCGCATCTGTATTGCAGCGTGCCTTGCCAGATGGCAGTAGGTACCATTTTTATGATGGTCTTTGGTGTGACCCAACAGTGAGTAGAACTCGTGATCTCCCAATCGAGAGGCGGACACGCTAACCACTAGGCCAACTCGCAGTATAAGAAGTTTATATCTGCATTAATTTTTGTGCAAGAGTGTCACACCTGCGCACCTTGGTGTGTGCATCAGACAGACTCTCGGGTGCGTGCCAAGCGGATTCTCAAGCCGTAAACAACTCGCACCTGTATAAAAACTATCAAAACACACTTACTTTGCGAAGTATTGAGGTGCATTGCTGAGACATTACCGAGCCTTATTTCCTTGTTTGGTTTCCTGATCCAGGGTGGCACGGTGGTGTAGTGGTTAGCGCTGTCGCCTCACAGAAAGAAGGTCCTGGGTTCGAGCCCAGCGGCCGACGAGGGCCTTTCTGTGTGGAGTTTGCATGTTCTCCCCGTGTCTGCGTGAGTTTCCTCTGGGTGCTCTGGTTTCCCCCACCGTCCAAAGACACACAGGTTAGGCTAATCGGTGGCTCTAAATTGACCGTAGGTGTAAATGGTTGTTTTTCTCTGTGTCAGCCCTGCGATGACCTGGCGACTTGTCCAGGGTGTACCCCGCCTTTCGCCCGTAGTCAGCTGGGATAGGCTCCAGCTTGCCTGCGACCCTGTAGAATAGGATAAGCGGCTACAGATAATGGATGGATGGATGCGTTTCCTGATCCCTGATTTCCTGTTTCTCATCTTTGATTCTGTCGAGTCTACGATAGCCTGTTTGTGCCTCGCTCGACCTATTGCCTGTTTCACTGTTTTACGATTTTGCCTGCCGTTCTGGATTGTTCTCCTATCTTCACTTGTATTAATAAACACACCTTCTGCACTTACATCCATCTCCCAACCATCTCTGACAGAATACTTCACACTCCCTGATAAAGAGAAGCGCATTCACCTGTTCATACATCACGTTCAGGAACAAACTAATGTTAATGGCACCGAAACAACCACCGTCAAATGGTCCGGTTGTTGTTGGAGTCTTGTTCTCGGACTTGACTCGAAATTTTTTTAATGACTTGGACTTGAACACTGCGCGACTCAAGACTGGAGTTGGACTCTAGGTTTAGTGACTCGACAACACCACTGGATCATGACAAAATATGAATATGCAAATGAGACAATGACATCAACCAGTGACTTCTGGAGACCTTTTTGAGTCTTTTGAAAACAAAGCCATAGTCGGCCCCCACCTGCAATCCCTAGTATAGACGCGTATATGAAGGACGTCTGGGGAAAGTAGAAGACAGAAATCCCCGGTAAGAACCGTTTCACTTTAAACTCACGTGCAGACACTGGGATAGTATTTTTGCTTTTATAATGAGGATGAAGATGATGAAGATGAAAGAAAGAAAAGAAAGAAGAAAGAAACCTTTATTCGTCACATGCACACTTCAAGCACAGTGAAATTCATCCTCTGCATTTAACCCATCCGAAGCAGTAAACACACACACACAGAGCAGTGGGCAGCCACACCAGAGCACCCGGGGAGCAGTCAGGGGTTCGGTACTTTGCTCAAGGGCACTTCAGCCCAAGGCCGCCCCACGTCAGCCTAACTGCATGTCTTTGGACTGTGGGAGAAACCGGAGCACCCGGAGGAAACCCACGCAGACACGGGGAGAACGTGCAAACTCCACACAGAAAGGCCCTCGCCGGCCACGGGGCTCGAACCTGCAACCTTTTTGCTGTGAGGCAACTGTGCTAACCACTACACCACCGTGCCGCCCCGGATGAGGATGAAGATGAGGAAGAAGATGAGGAGGAAGATGAGGAGGAGGAAGATGAAGATAAGGAGGAAGATTAAGATGAGGATGAAGAGGAAGATGACGATGAGGAGGATGAAGAGGAGGAAGAAGAGGAGAAAGATGAATATGATGAAGATGAAGAGGAGAAAGAGGATGATTAAGATGAGGAGGAGAAAGATGAGGAAGATGAGGAGGAAGATGAAGAGAAAGATGAGGAGAAAGATGAAGATGAAGAGGAGGAAGATGAGGAAGATGAAGAGAAAGATGAGGAGAAAGATGAAGAGGAGGAAGAGGATGATTAAGATGAGGAGGAGGAGGAAGAGGATGATGATTAAGATGAAGAGGAGGAGGAGGAGGAGGATGATTAAGGTGAAGATGAGGAGGAAGAGGATGATGATTAAGATGAAGATGAGGAGAAATGATGATGAGGAAGATGATGAAGATGAAGATGACGATGAAGACGATGAGGAGGATGAGGAAGAGTAGAAAGATGAAGATGAGAAAGAGGAAGATGAGGAAGCGGAGAAAGAGGAAGATGAGGAAGAGGAGAAAGAGGAAGATGAGGGAGTAAGAGGAAGATGAGGAAGAGGAGAAAGATGAAGATGAAGAGGAGGAAGAGGATGATTAAGATGAGGAGGAAGAGGATGATGATTAAGATGAAGATGAGGAGGAAGAGGATGATGATTAAGGTGAAGATGAGGAGGAAGAGGATGATGATTAAGGTGAAGATGAGGAGAAATGATGATGAGGAAGATGATGAGGAAGATGAAGATGACGATGAAGATGATGAGGAGGATGAGGAAGAGTAGAAAGATGAAGATGAGAAAGAGGAAGATGAGGAAGCGGAGAAAGAGGAAGATGAAGATGAGGAAGAGGAGAAAGAGGAAGATGAGGGAGTAAGAGGAAGATGAGGAAGAGGAGAAAGATGAAGATGAGGAAGAGGAGAAAGATGAAGATGAGGAAGATGAGGAGGAAGATGAAGATGAGGAAGAAGATGAAGATGAGGAAGATGAGGAGGAAGATGAAGATGAGGAAGATGAGGAGGAAGATGAAGATGAGGAAGATGAGGAGGAAGATGAAGATGAGGAAGATGAGGAGGAAGATGAAGATGAGGAAGATGAGGAGGAAGAGGAAGATGAGGAAGATGATGAGGAAGATGAAGATGAGGAAGATGAGGAGGAAGATGAAGATGAGGAAGATGAGGAGGAAGATGAAGATGAGGAGGAAGATGAAGATGAGGAAGATGAGGAGGAAGATGAAGATGAGGAAGAAGATGAAGATGAGGAAGATGAGGAGGAAGATGAAGATGAGGAGGAAGATGAAGATGAGGAAGATGAGGAGGAAGATGAAGATGAGGAAGATGAGGAGGAAGATGAACCCTACAGTTCACAGAGATCATCTTTCAGCAGAGTGAAAGCATCCTGTGCGAGTCTATGCCCCAGATTACGAATCTGCAAAGCCAAATCTCAGGCCGTTTAGACTGGTGTGCGGTTTGAGGTGATGCGGTTTAATCCCCAGAGCTGGAGGAGGCTCGCTGTGTGCACGGCTCTCTCTCTCTCTCTCTCTCTCTATCCCATACTGCAGTGAGAGAGACTCGGCTGGGCCGTTAGTGCCCTACACATGCTGTTTATGCGCACACTTAAAGCATTATTCATTCATTACACTCGTTATATTCATGAATTAACCGAGCAATGAGCCGGCGAGTTAGCATTCAGCTAGCATTCAGCGAGCCAGCGCAAGAGCTAGCATTCAGCTAGCATTCAGCTAACCAGCGCGAGCACGGAGGAGAGAAAACAAACAAACTGGACTCGGAATAAAGCCGCCGTGTGGCGCTACTGTCACCCGAACACTCGCTCCGGCTTCCCTGCGCTGGCCTTTCCGCTCACTTTCTCTTTATTTTACCTTTTATTAACAGAATTGTGCAAGAAAAAGGGCTTTTTAATCTATATACCTCCACACATTTACCTTCAGCCACCAGTCCAGCTCGCGCTCTGCAGCCTGGGAGCGAACCCGTCCGGCACCGCCGAGTCAACACAAGCCTGCACGCGCCGGCGGAACAGACCACTCATCCCTCAGAGAGGGGGATCCGCATGCGGAATGAGCAGAGCGCGGGCATGCGCACAAACGCCCTCAGAACACGAGTCAGAGTCCGAGTCAGAGTTCTTGGCCCAGAATGTCGGCACACACAAGGATTTTGGTTCCTGCACTTGGTGTCAGGAGAGGGGGAAAAAAAGTCTGAATATACAGTATGAATATGAAATATAAGAAAAATGTGTTTATATGTTATGGACAATATGTAATAAATATGCAATCTACAATAAATATCATCTCATCTCATTATCTCTAGCCGCTTTATCCTGTTCTACAGGGTCGCAGGCAAGCTGGAGCCTATCCCAGCTGACTACGGGCGAAAGGCGGGGTACACCCTGGACAAGTCGCCAGGTCATCACAGGGCTGACACATAGACACAGACAACCATTCACACTCACATTCACACCTACGGTCAATTTAGAGTCACCAGTTAACCTAACCTGCATGTCTTTGGACTGTGGGGGAAACCGGAGCACCCGGAGGGGACCCATGTGGACACCACGCAAACTCCACACAGAAAGGCCCTCGCCGGCCACGGGGCTCGAACCCAGAACCTTCTTGCTGTGAGGCAACAGCACTAACCACTACATCACCGTGCCGCCCACAATAAATATTATGTACAAAATATACAATACCAGGAAGCATGGTTAGCACTGTCGCCTCAAAGTAAGAAGGTCCGGGTTCGAGCCCCACGGCTGGCAAGGGCTTTTCTGTGCGGAATTTGCATGTTCTCCCCGTGTCCGCGTGGGTTTCCTCCGGGTGCTCCGGTTTCCCCCACAGTCCAAAGACATGCAGGTTAGGTTAACTGGTGGCTCTAAATTGACCGTAGGTGTGAATGTGAGTGTGAATTGTTGTTTGTCTGTGTCTATGTGTCAGCCCTGTGATGACCTGGCGACTTGTCTAGGGCAGTGGTTTTCAGAGTGGGGGCCGTGGCCCCCTGGGGGGCCGCCAGGGGGCGCTAGGGGGGCCTCAGAAAGTTGGTGGGACGATAACAAAAAAATTGCAAAAAAATATATATACTTTTTTAAAATAATTATTATTAAATATATTGTAATTAGTTTTTGAATCATTATTATAAAATATAATTATTAATAATAATACATCATATCGAAACGTTGTTTGCCATGCTCATCTCTCCGATTGCCTGTGACGTTGCGGTTTGCGCCATTTATCAAGCTGCTTTGCTCCTCAAGCTAGCGTATTGCTAGCGCAAAATGGACAGGTTTTTGAAGAAGAGACCGAAGGAACAAACCAACAGCCCTGCTGTGGAGGACACTGCTGCGAAAAAAACTAAGAAGTCCTGGCCAACTAAAATCTGAAAATATGAGGCAGCATACATTAAGTATGGCTTTACAGCCATACAGAAAAATGGCCATGATTGCCCGAAATGCGTCCTCTGTCTGGAGACCCTGTCAAACGAGTGCTTAAAACCTTCGAAACTTCAGCGTCACTTGGTACAAAAACATCCGACAGATGCCGAAAAAACAGTAGATTTCTTCAGATGCAAAAAAGAGCATTCACCCAGCAAGCTACTGTCCCCGAGCGGGCCCTAAAGGCATCGTTTTTAGCCTCGTACCACATTGCTCGTGCTAAAAAACCTCACTCAATTGGAGAAGATTTGATTTTACCAGCCACCAAAGACACTGTCCGAGAATTGCTTGGTGAGGATGCTGCCAAAAAAATATATGCTGTCCCACTCTCTGATAACACCGTGAGCCAACGGATTGGTGACATGGCTCAAGACGTATCTACTCAGCTGTTGGAGCAGGTGAGAGCCAGCGAATACTTCGCACTTCAGCTGGATGAGAGCACAGATTTATCCACTGAGGCCCAACTGCTTGTGAAAATCAGATTTATTTCACAGGAAAGATTTGTGGAGGGGCGGCACGGTGGTGTAGTGGTTAGCGCTGTCGCCTCACAGCAAGAAGGTCCTGGGTTCGAGCCCCGGGGCCGGCGAGGGCCTTTCTGTGTGGAGTTTGCATGTTCTCCCCGTGTCCGCGTGGGTTTCCTCCGGGTGCTCCGGTTTCCCCCACAGTCCAAAGACATGCAGGTTAGGTTAACTGGTGACTCTAAATTGACCGTAGGTGTGAATGTGAATGGTTCTATGTGTCAGCTCTGTGATGACCTGGTGACTTGTCCAGGGTGTACCCCGCCTTTCGCCCATAGTCAGCTGGGATAGGCTCCAGCTTGCCTGCGACCCTGTAGAAGGATAAAGCGGCTAGAGATAATGAGATGAGATGAGATTTGTGGAGGAAATACTATTTTGTAAAGCACTTGAAAGAAAAACTACTGGGAAAGACATTTTTCAAGTTTTGGACGATTACATCGAGTCTAACGGATTGGACTGAACCCGTTGTGTGGGGGTGTGTTCGGATGGAGCCGCAGCAATGACCGGGAAGATCAGTGGAGTGACCGCTCTCATTAAGCAGAAGGCCCCGCATGTAGTGGCCACACACTGCATGCTCCATCGCGAGGCACTGGTCGCAAAAAGGATGGATTACGAGTTGAATCAGGTACTACAGGAGGTTATACAGTTTATTGTTCAGTGCAAAAATATTTGTGTTGAAAACATGTTAGTTAATAATATTCTTATGCTAAACAAATGTAACAATTATTGAATATTGAATAAAAGTAAGAGAAAACATTCTAAAAGTTGATGTTTTTTTACATATTTTGTAGCATTGTCTGTGGGTTTGCAAAGGGGGTTCCTGGCCAGAAGCTAATGCTGTTTGGGGGGCCTTGGCATGGAAAAGTTTGGGAACCCCTGGTCTAGGGTGTACCCCGCCTTTCACCCACAGTCAGCTGGGATAGGCTCCAGCCCACCTAAGGGCAAGGTTCATGACCCTGCACAGGATAAGCGGTTACAGATAATGGATGGATAATATACAATACCTATATTATATCTCATTCTCCTCATTATCTCTAGCCGCTTTATCCTGTTCTACAGGGTTGCAGGCAAGCTGGAGCCTATCCCAGCTGACTACGGGCGAAAGGCGTGGTACACCCTGGACAAGTCGCCAGGTCATCACAGGGCTGACACATAGACACAGACAACCATTCACACTCACATTCACACCTACGGTCAATTTAGAGTCACCAGTTAACCTAACCTGCATGTCTTTGGGGGAAACTGGAGCACCCGGAGGAAACCCATGCGGACACGGGGAGAACATGCAAACTCCACACAGAAAGGCCCTCGCCGGCCACAGGGCTCGAACCCGGACCTTCTTGCTGTGAGGCAACAGCGCTAACCACTACACCACCGTGCCACCCTGTCTAAAATATCTGTATTATCTAATCTAAATATCTAAAATATAGCTATCTATAACAAACACTATCTATAATTGACAGTTATCCCTTGAAATTGAGCCGTACATGAGCCGATAGCCGACGAGGTGCGTAGCACTGAGTTGGCTATAAGCCATGTACGACAAGATTGAGTGGAATAACTGTTTTATTCTATCCACATTCACTGGATGTTGAGAAACAGAGCATTCATCCATCCATCCATTATCTCTAGCTGCTTATCCTGTGCAGGGTTGTGGGCAAGCTGGAGCCTATCCCAGCTGACTATGGGCGAGAGGCAGGGTACACCCTGGACAAGCCGCCAGGTCATCGCAGGGCTGGCTGACACAAGAAACAGAGCATTTTTATTTTTTGCAAAATTTGATAAATAAAAACTTTATACAAAATATCCAACCAAATCATTTCCGATTAGAATGTAAACAAACCCATGAAATGACAGGAGCAATTTGTGAAAAATGCTACGGTATAATAATTCTTGAAAAATAAAAAGATACATTCTCACCATCAAATACTTTTATTCCATATTTTGTTGCTTTCTTGTATGTTTTGTGGTTTTGTTTTCGAGTAGAGTTTTTATTTTGTCCTCGGTTGGTTCAGCAACGCGCTCCACCATTTTGTTTTTCTCTGCTCATGGTATATGAGCTGGTAGCCTTGTAGTAGAATAGCCAATCAACACGCACGATTGCTCATATCCAGTGAATGTGTATAGAATAATATACAATATCTATATTATGCATAAAAACATCTACAGTATCAATAATATACAGTATACATTATAAAAATGTATGCTATCAACAGGGGCGGCACGGTGGTGTAGTGGTTAGCGCTGTCACCTCACAACAAGAAGGTCCTGGGTTCGAGCCCCAGGGCCGGCGAGGGCCTTTCTGTGCGGAGTTTGCATGTTCTCCCCGTGTCCGCGTGGGTTTTCTCCGGGTGCTCCGGTTTCCCCAACAGTCCAAAGACATGCAGGTTAGGTTAACTGGTGACTCTAAATTGAGCGTAGGTGTGAATGTGAGTGTGAATGGTTGTCTGTGTCTATGTGTCAGCCCTGTGATGACCTGGCGACTTGTCCAGGGTGTACCCCGCCTTTCGCCCGTAGTCAGCTGGGATAGGCTCCAGCTTGCCTGCGACCCTGTAGAAGGATAAAGCAGCTAGATGAGATGAGATGAGATGCTATCAACAGCTATCAACAAACAAGAGTATACAGGAGGTACAAGTGGTACAATAGTATAATGGCAAGGATGATTCAGGTCAGATATTTATGACGTTGATGGCACAGGGAAAGAAGCTGCTCTTATGTCTGGTGGTTCTGGTTTGCAGTGCTCTATTGAGGTTTTTCACCCACGTGACCAAGTCATGTGATGCATCGTTAGGCTGCCATTTTGGACGTCACGGCTCGAATCAATTTGAATGCGAGGAAGGCGACAAACGAAAAACATAAAAGAAAAAGGAGCGAGATGCAGAAAACACCTTCACTATCCAGCAACGTAGGGCATTTACAGGGCGAGCAGAGGGAGAGGTATTTGCAAAAATTGAGGTTAGCAGGCTTAGAGAACGACGTTTACCTGCTTCCACCAGGATTGTTCGCTGACGTACGGAAGTACACGAAGCCCTCGTCTTTACCTGACTTCGGCCCACATGATCTGTATACCTATGTCGTTAAAAACCCATCGCCATACACAGGTATTGATCTGAAAGCGTATAAGAGTTTGGATGCCTACAAATATTTTGTGTCAGGCTGGGTAACATGCCTACATCAGTGGGTCGTCCCTGGAGCCGGTGGCCGCCATCTGATTACAGCTAAGGTTTGTTCACATTTTCATTTACTTTCGGTCCTCAGGATAAACAAAATGTTATTAAATGTCATTGAAATAACTTCTTAGTCTGTTGAGACATGGCCCGTTATAAATTTGCTGTTACCAGGCAATGACCAAGAACTGTATTATTAGGGTCGGTGTCTGTGTTGTAGCAGTGCACTAGCAGCTAGCTGTTAGCACTAGCTAATGTCAACAACATAGTAGCTAGTATGTTATTGTAGCAATGTTTACGTTCAGTCATTTGGATGACTGTTAAAACCTTTCAGTCTCAAGTTTTTCCTTTACTGTATTTACTAGTTTACTGTAATTATGATCCGGCAGCTATTTACACCGGATCCAGTGTAAATAGCTGCTGGAGCGCGCTCCGGCTTGCTCCCCCTCAAATTAAGCAGCGCACTCCAGGAGCAAGCCAGAGCGCGCTGCTTAATTTGAGGGGGAGCAAGCCGGAGCGCGCTCCGGAACCTCGGCCGGAGCACTCCGGGAGCAAGCCGGAGCGCGCTGCTTAATTTGAGGGGGAGCAAGCCGGAGCGCGCTCCGGAACCTCGGCCGGAGCACTCCGGGAGCAAGCCGGAGAGCGCTGCTTAATTTGAGGGGGAGCAAGCCGGAGCGCGCTCCGGAACCTCGGCCGGAGCACTCCGGGAGCAAGCCGGAGCGCGCTGCTTAATTTGAGGGGGAGCAAGCCGGAGCGCGCTCCGGAACCTCGGCCGGAGCACTCCGGGAGCAAGCCGGAGCGCGCTGCTTAATTTGAGGGGGAGCAAGCCGGAGCGCGCTCCGGCAGCTATTTACACTGGATCCAGTGTAAATAGCTGCCGGATCATAATTACAGTAAACTAGTAAATCCAGTAAAGGAAAAACTTGAGACTGAAAGGTTTTAACAGTCATCCAAATGACTGAACGTAAACATTGCTACAGTAACATACTAGCTACTATGTTGTTGACATTAGCTAGCTTGACCTTCAAAATGGCGGACACCGGGGCGTCACGTGACCTTGTGACGCCAGGTGAAATACCTCAATAGCATCTGTTGGAGGGGAGGAGTTGGAAAATGTTGTGATCAGGGTGTGAGGAGTCCTTAATGATTTTCTCTTCCCGCTTCCTGATTCGTGAAATGTACAAATCCTGGAAGCTGGGCAGGGGAGCACCGATAATCCTTTCTGCTGACCTAACTGTTCGCTGTAGTCTGTTCCTGCCCTGTTTTGTGGCTGCACTGAACCAGACTGTTATGGATGTGATGTGCACAGGACAGATTCAGTGGCAGCGGTGTCGAACTGTGTCAGCAGCTCCTGCGATAGACCAGACTTCCTGAGTTGCTGAAGAAAGTACATCCCCTGTTGGGCTTTTTTAAGGATGGAGTTGATGTTGGAGTCCCACTTCAAGTCTTGTGAGATGGTAATTCCCAGGAACTTGAAGATCTCCACAGTTGACACAGGGCTGCTGGACATTGTGAGGGGGAGCATCACAGAGGGGTGTCTCCTAAAGTCAACCATCATCTCCACTGTCTTGAGCGTGTTTAGCTCCAAGTTATTCTGACTGCACCAGAGTACCAGCTGTTCAAACTCCCACCTTTATACAGACTTGTTGCCATCTTGGATGAGGACTATCACTGTAGTGTCATCTGCAAATTTCAGGAGTTTTACATTCTAAGAAAGAAAAGAAAAAGAGCACAGCTTTAGTCATCACACACTTGTGAAATTTCCTCTCTGCATTTAACCCATCTGAAGCAGTGAACACACACATGCACAATGAGCACACACACATACCCAGAGCAGTGGGCAGCCATGCTAACAGTGCCCAGGGAGCAGCTGGGAGTTAGGTGCCTCACTCCTAATTCCCAACTGTTGGACTGTGGGGGAAACCAGAGCACCCGGAGGAAACCCACGCAGACATGGGGAGAACATGCAAACTCCACACAGAAAGGCCCTCGCCGGCCGCTGGGTTCGAACCCAGAACCTTCTTGCTGTGAGGCAACTATGCTAACCACTACACCACCGTGCACTGGTCAAAGGATTGTTAATCATTTTGTTTGTTTATTTTTCTTCCCTGATGATAACAACTTTTCTTGACTTTTTCCAGCTTTTTTAAAAATTATTATTATTAAATAACCAGGGGGCGGCACGGTGGTGTAGTGGTTAGCGCTGTCGCCTCACAGCAAGAAGGTCCTGGGTTCGAGCCCCGGGGCCGGCGAGGGCCTTTCTGTGTGGAGTTTGCATGTTCTCCCCGTGTCCGCGTGGGTTTCCTCCGGGTGCTCCGGTTTCCCCCACAGTCCAAAGACATGCAGGTTAGGTTAACTGGTGACTCTAAATTGACCGTAGGTGTGAATGTGAGTGTGAATGGTTGTCTGTGTCTATGTGTCAGCCCTGTGATGACCTGGCGACTTGTCCAGGGTGTACCCCGCCTTTCGCCCATAGTCAGCTGGGATAGGCTCCAGCTTGCCTGCGACCCTGTAGAAGGATAAAGCGGCTAGAGATAATGTGATGTGTGTGATGTGATTAAATAACCAAATACTATGCACCTACTACCTTCCCTAGAATTAAGATATGGTGCCTTCCAGGAGAAAGAGTTTGAACAAACTGAGGTAAATTTGTCAAATTTGCTCATTTGTATTCCGGAGATACCAATTGTTTGGTTCCTGTATTCATTTACATGTGCATTTCTTTACTTTAATTATTTGTTTGTCTTTTCTTTTACCTTTTTTTTAATACAGAATAGACCTATACAGCAGGTATTTATGTTTCTGGTGTGCCATATACTGTATTGTTTACCTTGGGAGGTTACAAGGTTCTCTACAGGAAAATAGAAGAGTTTCAATTTCCAAAAATGAACATATTTGCCACCTTCTACAGAGGAACTGCGGAGAGCGTCCTAGCCAGCTGCATCACCGTGTGCTTGAGGAACTGCAAAACACTGGAACGCAAGACCCTACAACGCATAGTGAGGACAGCTGAGAGGGTTATACGGGTCACCCTCGTCTCCATCAAGGACATCTTCCAGACGTGCTGTGTATGCAGAGCCTCTGCCACTATGAAGGATCCCGCACACCCCTCCCACAGTCTGTTTGACCCTATGCCATCAGGCAGGAGGTTCCACAGCATCAGGACCCGCACTGCAAGGTTCCGCAACAGCTTCTTCCCCCAAGCTGTCAGAGCTGTGAACACCATGGTGCCACCCAACACCTCACTCCCATAACAACCTGCCTCCCCCATCCCACACCACACACAAATAGACAATGGGCATCCCGAGTGTCTGTGCTCCGTCACTCAAAAAAGGGACAATGAACATTCTATACACAGACTGCACAATGGACATTTAACACACAACTGCATACAGTCTCATCTCATCTCATCATCTCTAGCCGCTTTATCCTGTTCTACAGGGTTGCAGGCAAGCTGGAGCCTATCCCAGCTGACTACGGGCGAAAGGCAGGGTACACCTTGAACAAGTCATCACAGGGCCGACACATAGACACAGACAACCATTCACACTCACATTCACACCTACGGTCAATTTAGAGTCACCAGTTAACCTAACCTGCATGTCTTTGGACTGTGGGGGAAACCGGAGCACCCGGAGGAAACCCACGCAGACACGGGGAGAACATGCAAACTCCACACAGAAAGGCCCTCGCCGGCCATAGGACTCGAACCCAGACCTTCTTGCTGTGAGGCGACAGCGCTAACCACTACACCACCGTGCCGCCCACTGCATACAGTCACTATCATTTTATTCTTACATCTCTACCTCTTCGCACTCATCACACCTCCCTTAGCTCTTTTATTATTTAATGTTTGATGTTTACGGTTTTGTCGTGCTACTTGTTGTTTGCACTGTCTAAGCACCTTGAGCCGTTGAGAACGACATTTCTTTCTTCTGTCTACTGTGTATGTGGAAGAATGACAATAAAGTTGAGTTGAGTTAAACATATGAGCAGTCCTATAGTTCGATGTCTGTGTGTGGATGAGCTTGACAACTCCACCACCTCACAACTCAATGCAGTGTCTGAAAAATGTTGTATGGTCACGTCTTCAAATTAATTTAACTGACCGCTTCCATACAGCGTTCTCTCACCCTGATTAATAGTGCTATCAATCATAGCTGTGGGTTCATGCAGGAGACGATAGGAGTCTCGTCCTTGTCGAATGGGACTATGGGAGACTACAGCATCTCACCCAGGCATGGGAGAAGCACTTCTCCATTCCACCATCAGCAAGGAGATCATGAGAGTGGTGGGATGAAATTTCACCAGAATTTTCGATGATAATGAAACCCAGATTCACATGAACAAAGAAGCAACAGTGATACATATGTCTCCTTTCAGGCATCTTCAATGACAACTTTGTACTGGTCAGGGACCACAGAGGATCTGGAGCCTTTCTTTTTTTAAAGATTTTTTTTGGGCTTTTTTCACCTTTATTGGATAGGACAGTGTAGAGACAGGACAGGAAATGAGCGAGAGATGGGGAGGGATCAGGAAATGACCTTAGGTCGGAATCGAACTCGGGTCCCCGGATTTATGGTATGGCGCCTTAGCCACCTGAGCCACAACACCCCAAGCCTTTTAACACTGAAAGAAAATCCATCAATTTTATTATAGATACATAATAAAACAGTGGGCAGCACGGTGGTGTAGTGGTTAGCACTGTCGCCTCACAGCAAGAAGGTCCGGGTTCGAGCCCCGTGGCCGGCGAGGGCCTTTCTGTGCGGAGTTTGCATGTTCTCCCCGTGTCTGCGTGGGTTTCCTCCGGGTGCTCCGGTTTCCCCCACAGTCCAAAGACATGCAGGTTAGGTTAACTGGTGACTCTAAATTGACCGTAGGTGTGAATGTGAGTGTGAATGGTTGTCTGTGTCTATGTGTCAGCCCTGTAATGACCTGGCGACTTGTCCAGGGTGTACCCCGCCTTTCACCCGTAGTCAGCTGGGATAGGCTCCAGCTTGCCTGCGACCCTGTAGAACAGGATAAAGCGGCTAGAGATAATGAGATGAGATGAGGTACAATCTAAAAGGCTCAATTATTGATAATTGAATAAGAATCTACTGCAACACTTATATCTTTCTCAGAGCCAGTGTAGCATCTCAGTGATGACCGATGTCTCAACAGTGACTCATAAATGGTACTTGATATTGATCTTTATACAGTCTCCTCTGAAAGTATTGGAACGGCAAGGCCAATTCTTTTTTGTGATACACTGAAGACACCCATGTCTTCCTGAAGACCTCCCATTTTAAAGGTGAGCAGAATTATTGGAACAAATTGTCCTAATGTAAATTAAAATAACACTTAATATTTGGAGGCATGGGGCGGCACGGTGGTGTAGTGGTTAGCGCTGTCACCTCACAGCAAGAAGGTCCGGGTTCGAGCCCCATGGCCGGCGAGGGCCTTTCTGTGTGGAGTTTGCATGTTCTCCCCGTGTCCGCGTGGGTTTCCTCCGGGTGCTCCGGTTTCCCCCACAGTCCAAAGACATGCAGGTTAGGTTAACTGGTGACTCTAAATTGACCGTAGGTGTGAATGTGAGTGTGAATGGTTGTCTGTGTCTATGTGTCAGCCCTGTGATGACCTGGCGACTTGTCCAGGGTGTACCCCGCCTTTCGCCCGTAGTCAGCTGGGATAGGCTCCAGCTTGCCTGCGACCCTGTAGAACAGGATAAAGCGGCTACAGATAATGGATGGATGGATGGATGGATTTGGAGGCATATCCACCAAATATTTATTAGATGCATCAAGCCGGATACCCACTGACATCACCAAACTATTGCATTCTTCTTTTATGATGCTTTTCCAGGCTTGTGCAGCAGCTTCCTTCAGCTGTTGTTTGGTTTCTCCCTTCAGTCCCGTCTTCATGAGGTGAAATACTGCTCAGTTGAGTTAAGGTCTGGTGATTTACTTGGCCAATCTAAAACCTTTCAGTTTTTCTATGATGAAGTCCTCTGTTATGTTAGCAGTGTGTTTTGGGTCATTGTCTTGTTACCTGATGAAGTTCTTCCCAATTAGTTGGATGTATTTCTTGGCAGACAGAATGTTCTTGTAGACTTCTGAATTCATTCTGCTGCTACCATCATGGGTTACATCATCAGTAAAGATGAGCCCATTCCAGAAGCAGCCATGCAAGCCTAAGCCACATGTGTCAGTGTTTGTGTGGAGTTTGCATGTTCTCCCTGTGTCTGTGTGGGTTTCCTCCGAGTGCTCCGGTTTCCCCCACAGTCCAAAGACATGCAGGTTAGGCTAATTGGTGGCTCGAAATTGACCGTAGGTGTGAATGTGAGTGTGAATGGTTGTTTGTCTCTATGTGTCAGCCCTGCGATGATCTGGCAACTTGTCCAAGGTGTACCCCGCCTCTTGCCCATAGTCAGCTGGGATAGACTCCAGCTTGCCTGTGACCCTGCACAGGATAAGCGGTTACAGATAATGGATGGATGGGTTCTGGGTTCAAGCCCAGTGGCAGGCGCGGGCCTTTCTGTGTGGAGTTTGCATGTTCTCCCCGTGTCTGCATGGGTTTCCTCCGGGTGATCCTATTTCCCCCACAGTCCAAAGACATGTGGTTAGGTTAACATGGGGCAGCCATGGCCTGAAGGTTGGGCTGAAGTGCCCTTGAGCAAGGCACCTAACCCTCGACTGATCCCTCGGTACTGTAGCATAGCTGCCCACTGTGTGTGCGTTCACTGCTTCAGATGGGCTAAATGCAGAGGAGACATTTCACTGTGCTTAAGTCTGTGCTTGAGTGTATGTGTGATAAATAAAGGCTTCTTGCTTCTTGTCTTGAATGAATGAGTGAATGCTAAAGCAGAGGTGGACAAAGTACCCAACTTCATTACTTAATTCAAAGTACAGATCCCACTGGTTAAATGTTACTCAGATACAGGTGAAAGTTGTCCAGTCAAATTTTTACTTAAGTCAAAGTACTGCAGTACTTGCTTTTAAAAATACTTGAGTATTAAAAGTACATTTTCTGGTCAATGCATCGTTGCATTGTTGCCACAACGCTTACAAAACCTAATGCCGCTACCAAAGACAGAAATGTGAATTCACAAAATGAACGCATGCTGTGCCATCATGGTGGTTTAACATTAAGCTAGCTAGTCAGTGAAACTCCACCTGACATGCTAGCAAACTCTTTTCAGATTCAAAATCATATTGGGTCGCTAACGCTACTAGAAAAGAAATATTTCTATATTCTGTTTATTTGGCAAGATTATACTAAAACATATTTCTGAAAGGACTTCAGATAAGTTAAAGTTGTTCATGTTAGCGTAACTCCGTTTTTACATGCTAACTAGCAGTGCCCAAGTTAACTAGCTATGTGTTAACGTTAGTCGTGGACAAGGTGATGGCAACTTGGCGGGCAAATCCATAGAAAGTTATTTGACTAACCAGACTGTATAGCTATTGCAACATTATCGCTAGCTCTAAAAACACAGAGAACTTCATTACAAGCTTTCTCTTGGAATAAAACGTTTACATCCTTCAATATGCTTCCGTAGGTTGGATGGCGAGTTTTTGTAGGCTGTGATGTGGTTTGTTTTCGGCAAACAAAGCAAGCATTTAAAACAAAATGAATCTTTAATCCTTTCAGAAAACTGAAACATGGGTTCTAGGTATGGCCATGAGTGTGTGCATTCCCCAGAAGAACCGCCTCCTTCCATTCTGCCATCAACTGATCGTGTTAAATAACGCTGCTGAGAAATCACTGAACTTGATTTTATCCAGTCTATGGACGTGACGTGACCCTAGTGATTACTGATCGGCTGTCTCAGTGTCACCTGCGAAAAAAACCAATCATGTTTTAGAAAAGAAAAGAAATAAACGTCCACTTTCAAAGCTGCTTCATAGTAACGAGGACCTTGACAGAAATGTAGTGGAGTAAAAAGTACGATATTTGTCTCTCAAATGTAGTGAAGTTAAAGTCATAAGTTTCCCAAAAAATAATACTCAAGAAAAGTACAGATACTCAGGCGGCACGGTGGTGTAGTGGTTAGCGCTGTCACCTCACAGCAAGAAGGTCCTGGGTTCGAGCCCCGGGGCCGGCGAGGGCCTTTCTGTGTGGAGTTTGCATGTTCTCCCCGTGTCCGCGTGGGTTTCCTCCGGGTGCTCCGGTTTCCCCCACAGTCCAAAGACATGCAGGTTAGGTTAACTGGTGACTCTAAATTGACCGTAGGTGTGAATGTGAGTGTGAATGGTTGTCTGTGTCTATGTGTCAGCCCTGTGATGACCTGGCGACTTGTCCAGGGTGTACCCCGCCTTTCGCCCGTAGTCAGCTGGGATAGGCTCCAGCTTGCCTGCGACCCTGTAGAAGGATAAAGCGGCTAGAGATAATGAGAATGAGAATGATGAGTACAGATACTCAAAAAGTGTACTTAAGTACAGTACTCAAGTAAATGTACTTCATTACTTTCCACCTCTGTGCTAAAGGAATTTTACTAAGTTAACATAGGGATCCCTATGTTTCCAAAAAGCACTGTGAAGTTAACCAGTAGAGAAAGTGTGATGCTTGGTGTACTATTCTAACTCCTGTGTACTCCACTGGGGTGGCACAGTGGTGTAGTGGTTAGCACTGTCGCCTCACAACAAGAAGGTCCTGGGTTTGAGCCCAGTGGCCGGCAAGGGCCTTTCTGTGTGGAGTTTGCATGTTCTCCCCATGTCTGCATGGAATTTGCATGTTCTCCCCGTTCTCCCCCTTCTCCTCGTTTCTTCCGGGTGCTCCAGTTGATCATAGGTGTAAGTGTGAATGTTTGTTTGTCTCTGTGTCAGCCCTGCGATGATCTGGTGACTTGTCAGGGGTGTACCCCACCTCTCGCCCATAGTCAGCTGGGATAGGCTGCAGCTTGCCCGCGACCCTGCACAGGATAAGCAGTTACAGATAATGGATGGATGGATGAGTTCTGGGTTTGAGCCCAGTGGCGGACGGGGGTCTTTCTGTGTGGAGTTTGCATGTTCTCCCCGTGTCCGCGTGGGTTTCCTCCGGGTGCTCCGGTTTCCCCCACAGTCCAAAGACATGCAGGTTAGGCTAACTGGTGGCTCTAAATTGACCGTAGGTGTGAATGTGAGTGTGAATGGTTGTTTGTCTCTATATGTCAGCCCTGTGATAACCTGGTGACTTGTCCGGGTGTACCCTGCCTCTCAAGTAAATGTACTTCGTTACTGTCTACCTCTGTGCTAAAGTAATTTTACTAAATTGGCTCCCCATGTTTCCAAAAAACACTGTGAAGTTAACCAGTAGAGAAAGTGTGATGCTTGGTGTACTATTCTAACTCCTGTGTACTCCACTGGGGCGGCACGGTGGTTTAGTGGTTAGCACTGTCACCTCACAGCAAGAAGGTTCGAGCCCAGCGTCTGGCGAGGGCCTTTCTGTGTTTATGTTCTCCCTGTCTCTGCGTGGGTTTCCTCCGGGTGCTCCGGTTTCCCCCAAAGACATGCAGGTTAGGCTAATTGGTGGCTCTAAATTGACCGTAGGTGTGAAAGTGTGATGCTTGGTGTACTATTCTAACTCCTGTGTACTCCACTGGGGTGGTACGGTGGTGTAGTGGTTAGCACTGTTGCCTCACAGCAAGAAGGTTCGAGCCCAGCGTCTGGCGAGGGCCTTTCTGTGTTCATGTTCTCCCCGTCTCTGTATGGGTTTCCTCCGGGTGCTCCGGTTTCCCGAGGGTGACCAGATTTCCCTAGTCTGAAACCGGGACACTTTTGCGCGAGACCATGCTCGTGCACGCACACCTTTTTTTTACGTAAACGTGACACTCAGAGAGGTGCTCTTATCATTTTGTTGAAGCTCACATTTATCAACATCTCACATGAAATAAAACAAACAGGCATGTTGTTATCTAGTAGCATAGTGGTATACAGATCAGTTAAATTATGGTCAGACAACAGATTTTGTAATGGCTGAGAATAGGCCAGGCTATGTCCATAGGCCAAATTTACACTGATTTATTTCACCTGTTTGTGAGAACACCAAGAAGAATGCATATGCACATGTAGGCTATATCTCTAAAATTGTATGCACTATAGCATGAGCTTAAAAAGTAGATATGTGACCTCAACATAGCCTCGGTCAGAATCAACCTTACTAACCATTCCCCACAACTGAATGAATAAAGCAAGAAGATGTGTACAAAAGTGAACACTTTAATGGAAGTTGCAACAAGCTGTTCAACACAGCAATATGGCCAAACTGTCAGAATGGTATGTTAAACAGAAACAAAAAAGAGACAAGTGATTTGAGAATATATACTACGGAAGCCGAGAGAGGCCCTTCATATAATCCTTTTTTTTATTGACCTTGTTATCCCGAGATAACGACATAATTAATTCAGGATCTCGAGAAAACAACACAACCAATTCGAGATCTCGAGAAAACAAAACCGTTATTTCGAGATCTCGAGGAAACAAAATTATTTCATGATCTCGAGAAAACAGCTGAGAAATGGTTCATTCAGGTGCGCCAAGAGACTTGTGATATGCTGACTTTGGGGCTATTTCTCATTCTGTATAGACGCAACTTTGGTCATTAGAATGTCTGGAATAATCGATCACCTAATAAGGCGATATTTTGATTAGGGGTTGACACAGGGAGAGATTGCATTAAGTCTTTTAATAAGGAATAATTTCAAAATTAGAACGCGGCACCTCCGCAGAAGACTGGCCCGGCTTCGTCTCTACCGACGGAGATACAGTGATCCAGCTGAGATCATGAAATAATTGTTTTGTTTTCTCGAGATCTCGGAATAACGGTTTTGTTTTCTCGAGATCTCGAATTAGTTGTGTTGTTTTCTTGAGATCCTGAATTAATTATGTCGTTATCTCGGGATAACAAGGTGAATAAAAAAAGATGATATGAAGGGCCTCTCGCGGCTTCTGTAAATATACACTCAAACAAAACAGCAGTAAAGGAGGAGAGGGGCGACAGCCCGAGGAAAGCCCCCACAGGAGCGCACAGCATTTGCAGCATAGGCTACCCAACTCAGTACAAGAACAAAGCACTTACAGTGTGTGCAGTAGGCTTCGTGCGCATTGTTCTGCACCTCTCGGAGGAAGGGGTAGGTGCCCTGTAAATCTTTGGAAAAGGTACATTTTCTTTTCAGCATAATTGCTGCGGCATTACTGCTGCTAGCTGCTAGACAAAGAACATTCGCGCCAGTTAATGTTTATTTTATTGTTGCATGGCAACACGTTGTGTTGTCTGGAATAATGTGGCTAAATAAACACCCATGCCCAGGGCCAGGGGGCAGTAACCAGGAAAGTTTGCAATTCCTGTCAATTCATCAAAATAGTAAATGCAGACATTTCTCCGCTAATGATTCCCACGCTGCTCAGTCGCAAACGTCGCGAGTGGCGAAAACCGGGACATATCCGTGTCCCGACAGACTTTTGTCGGGACTCGGGACACACAACCCCAAATCGGGACTCATCTCATCTCATTATCTCTAGCCGCTTTATCCTTCTACAGGGTCGCAGGCAAGCTGGAGCCTATCCCAGCTGACTACGGGCGAAAGGCGGGGTACACCCTGGACAAGTCGCCAGGTCATCACAGGGCTGACACATAGACACAGACAACCATTCACACTCACATTCACACCTACGGTCAATTTAGAGTCACCAGTTAACCTAACCTGCATGTCTTTGGACTGTGGGAGAAACCGGAGCACCCGGAGGAAACCCACGCGGACACAGGGAGAACATGCAAACTCCACACAGAAAGGCCCTCGCCGGCCCCGGGGCTCGAACCCAGGACCTTCTTGCTGTGAGGTGACAGCGCTAACCACTACACCACCGTGCCGCCTGGTCTTTTATTTATTGAGGAAAATGATCCAATATTACATATCTGTGAGTGGCAAAAGTATGTGAACCTCTAGGATTAGCAGTTAATTTGAAGGTGAAATTAGAGTCAGGTGTTTTCAATCAATGGGATGACAATCAGGTGTGAGTGGGCACCCTGTTTTATTTAAAGAACAGGGATCTATCAAAGTCTGATCTTCACAACACATGTTTGTGGAAGTGTATCATGGCACGGACAAAGGAGATTTCTGAGGACCTCAGAAAAAGTGTTGTTGATGCTCATCAGGCTGGAAAAGGTTACAAAACCATCTCTAAAGAGTTTGGACTCCATCAATCCACAGTCAGACAGATTGTGGGCAAATGGAGGAAATTCAAGACCATTGTTACCCTCCCCAGGAGTGGTTGACCAACAAAGATCACTCCAAGAGCAAGGCGTGTAATAGTCGGCGAGGTCACAAAGGACCCCAGGGTAATTTCTAAGCAACTGAAGGCCTCTCTCACATTGGCTAATGTTAATGTTCATGAGTCCACCATCAGGAGAACACTGAACAACAATGGTGTGCATGGCAGGGTTGCAAGGAGAAAGCCACTGCTCTCCAAAAAGAACATTGCTGCTCGTCTGCAGTTTGCTAAAGATCACGTGGACAAGCCAGAAGGCTTTTGGAAAAATGTTTTGTGGATGGATGAGACTAAAATAAAACTTTTTGGTTTTTAATGAGAAGCATCATGTTTGGAGAAAGGAAAACACTGCATTCCAGCAGAAGAACCTTATCCCATCTGTGAAACATGGTGGTGGTAGTATCATGGTTTGGGCCTGTTTTGCTGCATCTGGGCCAGGACGGCTTGCCATCATTGATGGAACAATGAATTCTGAATTATGCCAGTGAATTCTAAAGGAAAATGTCAGGACATCCGTCCATGAACTGAATCTCAAGAGAAGGTGGGTCATGCAGCAAGACAACGACCCTAAGCACACAAGTCGTTCTACCAAAGAATGGTTAAAGAAGAATAAAGTTAATGTTTTGGAATGGGCAAGTCAAAGTCCTGACCTTAATCCAATCGAAATGTTGTGGAAGGACCTGAAGCGAGCAGGTCATGTGAGGAAACCCACCAACATCCCAGAGTTGAAGCTGTTCTGTACGGAGGAACGGGCTAAAACTCCTCCAAGCCGGTGTGCAGGACTGATCAACAGTTACCGGAAACGTTTAGTTGCAGTTATTGCTGCACAAGAGGGTCACACCAGATACTGAAAGCAAAGGTTCACATACTTTTGCCACTCACAGATATGTAATACTGGATCATTTTCCTCAATAAATAAATGACCAAGTATAATATTTTTGTCTCATTTGTTTAACTGGCTTCTCTTTATCTACTTTTAGGACTTGTGTGAAAATCCGATGAGGTTTTAGGTCATATTTATGCAGAAATATAGAAAATTCTAAAGCATTCACAAACTTTCAAGCACCACTGTAACTCCTGTGTACTCCACTGGGGCGGCACGGTGGTGTAGTGGTTAGCACTGTTGCCTCACAGCAAGAAGGTTCGAGCCCAGCGTCTGTTCATGTTCTCCCCGTGTCTACTGTGTGGGTTTCCTCTGGGTGATCCGGCTGGACCAGGGTGTACCCCGCCTCTCACCCATAGTCAGCTGGGATAGGGTCCATCTCATCTCATCTCATCTCATCTCATCTCATCTCATCATCTGTAGCCGCTTTATCCTGTTCTACAGGGTCGTAGGCGAGCTGGAGCCTATCCCAGCTGACTACGGGCGAAAGGCGGGGTACACCCTGGACAAGTCGCCAGGTCATCACAGGGCTGACACATAGACACAGACAACCATTCACACTCACATTCACACCTACGGTCAATTTAGAGTCACCAGTTAACCTAACCTGCATGTCTTTGGACTGTGGGGGAAACCGGAGCACCCGGAGGAAACCCTCGCCGGACACGGGGCTCGAACCCTAACCACTACACCACCGTGCCGCCCAGGGTCCAGCTTGGTACAGATAATTAATGGATGGATGGATGGATGGAGGGATGGTGTGCTCCACTGTATGTCATGTCGCTTTTTATCCTCTGAACGGCGCTACGTTTGAAACCAGACGCAGTGCCAACCATGCAAGTTGCGTCATTTCCGGTTGATCATTGAGATTTGTTTGTTTTCATTTTTGCTAGGAGGAGAGTGTTTCTGTGGGTGTACTGGTGTGCTTGGTGAAATCTCACGGGTTTAATCGTGCACGCCTAATGAGTGTCGCCAGTAGCGGGTTCGACATTGCTGATGATGTTTAGGCGCCTGTGTTCCCTCGACTAGCCGCCGGTGTTAGCTTACCACTGACAGCTAGCTAACACGATTAATGCCAGCTGTAAAGCAAGCTGAAGAGCACAGCTAGCTAGCAGGCCAGCTGTCTACCCGGACCGGAGGCGAGGAAGAGCCCGAGCTTGCGAGCTAACCAAGCCGGGAGTCACCTGGTGTCGCAGTGATAATCATCCGGCCGTGTTTCCGTGACTCCTGACAATGGGAAACGCTGCTGCTGCCAAGAAAGGCAACGAATTAGAAAGCGGTGAGTAAAATAATCAAACAAAACACTTCATGTACATGTCTAACTCCCTCTCTCAGTTGGGTTATTCTGTAGAACTGACACTCATTTATTTCTCAGCTGTCTGTCTAGTTAGTCTGTAAATCTGCAAGCTGTTTCATTCATTCATTCATTCATTCATTCACTGCTGAGTTAGTCACCAGATAGAAAGAAAGAAAGAAAGGTCTGAAGCTGCATTTACTGACTTACTGACACTTAACCTGGTTGTGATAGTGAAATTGGACTCCTGCAAAGCACCCACACAATACCAAGGAGATCTAGATCTGATTCATTCAGTCACACATTTTAAAGGTACTTTTTGTTCTTTTGGCTGCTCCTGGCTGATTACGGCTCGCCACAACAGATCTTTCGTCTCCATTGCTCCCTGTTTTCCACATCCTTCTCTACTACTTTCATGTCCTGTGTCACCACATCCATGTACAGTACGCTACCGTTCAAAAGTTTGGGGTCACTTTGAAATGTCCTTATTTTTGAAAGAAAAGCACTGTTCTTTTCAATGAAGATCACTTTAAACTAATCAGAAATCCACTCTATACATTGCTAATGTGGTAAATGACTATTCTAGCTGGTTTTTGGTGCAATATCTCCATAGGTGTATAGAGGCCCGTTTCCAGCAACTCTCACTCCAGTGTTCTAATGGTACAATGTGTTTGCTCATTGCCTCAGAAGGCTAATGGATGATTAGAAAACCCTTGTACAATTATGTTAGCACAGCTGAAAACAGTTTAGCTCTTTAGAGAAGCTATAAAACTGACCTTCCTTTGAGCAGATTGAGTTTCTGGAGCGTCACATTTGTGGGGTCGATTAAATGCTCAAAATAGACTATATTTTCTATTCATTTGACAACTTATGGTGGTAAATAAAAGTGTGACTTTTCATGGAAAACACAAAATTGTCTGGGTGACCCCAAACTTTTGAACGGTAGTGTATCTCCTCTTTGGCTTTCGTCGTTTGTGGGCAGCACGGTCGCCTCACAGCAAGAAGGTTCTGGGTTCGAACCCAGCAGCCGGCGAGGGCTTTTCTGTGTAGAGTTTGCATGTTGTCCCCGTGTCTGCGTGGGTTTCCTCCGGGTGCTCCGGTTTCCCCCACAGTCCAAAGACATGCAGGTTAGGTTAATATGGGACGGCCTTGAGCGAGGCACCTAACTCCCAACTGCTCCCTGGGCGCTGTTAACATGACTGCCCACTGCTCTGGGTATGTGTGTGTGTGCTCATTGCTCACGTGTGTGTTCACTGCTTCAGATGGGTTAAATGCAGAGAGGAAATTGCACAAGTGTGTGATGAATAAAGTTGTGCTTGCTTGCTTGCTTTTCGTGTGCCTATTAGCTCCATCCTCAACATTCTCCTTCCAACATCTCTTCTCAGGATGCGCCCATACCATCTCAGTCTCATCTCTTTTAGCTTAATTCCCAAGCTCTCCACGTGTGCTGTCTGTCTGATGTGCTCGTTCCTTATCCTGTCCAACTTTGTCACTCCCATCGCAAACCTTAACGTCCTCAACTCCGCCACCTCCAACTTTGTCAAGTTTATTTGTATAGCGCTTTTAACAATAGACATTGTCGCAAAGCAGCTTTACAGAATTCAAATGACTTAAAACATGAGCTAATTTTATCCCTAATTTACCCCCAATGAGCAAGCCTGTGGCAATGGTGGCAAGGAAAAACTCCCTCAGACGACATGAGGAAGAAACCTCGAGAGGAACCGGACTCAAAAGGGAACCCATCCTCATTTGGGCAACAACAGACAACATGACTATAACATTAACAGTTTTAACATGAAGTCAGTTTCGTTGATGTAAACTCTTCATTGATGGAAACTTGAGTGCAAAACTGTTCATAACAACCACAGTCCTAAAGTTAGCAAGTCAACTGTAGTCCTCAGCCATAAAAGCATTACTGTAAGAGTCCAGAGCGTCCTCCAGGTGTGACTTTCAACTGTCTATATGAGGCCGTCCTCTACAGGAGTGATGTGATGAGACTCCAACCAGACACAGGGCATCAGGATGGATCAGGCAGGTCCAAGGAGCAGAAGAGGTCAGCATTTCGATCTCAGGATTGACATGTAACTCAGAGGGACAGGTTGGGGGGAGAAAACAGAGGTTGTTGGGTATGCCCAATGTCACCTGAATAAGTAGGAACAGTATACTTTGCCTCCTGTCTCTTCGTTAAGGGTACGGTCTCCAATCCATACATCATAGCTGGTCTCACTACTGTCTTATACATCTTACCTTTCACCTTTGCTGGGACTTTCCTATCCCAAATGACTCCCGAAATCCTTCTCCAACTGCTCCACCCTGCCTGCACTCTCTTTCTCACCTCACTATCGCAGCCCCCATTTTCCTGCACAGTTGACCCCAGGTACTTGAATTCACCAACTTTCTTTGTCTACTCCTTGCATCTTCAGTACACTCTCATCCCCATTCTCACTGATGCACATGTATTCTGTTTTGCTATTTCTCACCTTCATTCCTCTAGGATGTGTTTTAAATCAGTGGATTGATTCTACACATTTTTCTTTCAATTACCAGAAGGTTGTAAGGAAGTAATCACTTCTGATCTGTGCACATCTTGAGACATGAGGTGACCGTTCGTTCATTATGTACTGTATACCGCTTATCCATTGAGGGTCATGTGAGCCGGAGACAGTCCCAGCTGACATTGGGTGAGAGGCGGAATACACCCTGGACAGGTCTCCAGTCAATCACGGGGATAACAGACACGCAGACAGATAGCCATTCACTCTACATTCACACCTATGGGCAATTTAGAGTAGCCACTTGAATAACTTGCACGTCACTATGGTGGTGTAGTACTGAGCACTGTGGCCTCACAGCAAGAAGGTTCTGGGTTTGAACCTCACAGCCGATGGGAGCCTTCCTGTATAGAATTTACGTTATCCCCATGTCTTTGTGGGCTTCCTCCAGGTGCTCTGGTTTCCCTCACAGTTCAAAGAACCTAAGATCAAGAACCCTGGTATTGTGTGCTTTGCAGAACTCCACTTTCACTGTCAGGTTAAGAGTCAGTCAGTAAATGCAACTTCAGACCTTTCTATCTGGTGAATAACTCACTGAACTCCCCAGTGAATGAAAGCTTGCACGTTTGCAGACTAACTAGCTAGCTGACCAAAATAAACAAGTGTCCGTTCTACAGAATAATCCTACTGAGATAGCAAAACATATCCGGTGTAAAATCAGACATGCAGAACAGATCCGCTGTGGCGACCCCGAACATACAGGAGCAGCTGAAAGAAGACGACTGTAGAGAAAGACAGATCACCTGGAGGAAGCCTACACAGACATGAGGACAACGCACAAACTACACAAAAAGGCCCTGGTCGGCCAGTAGGGTTGAACCCAGAACCTGCTTGCTGTGAAGTGACCATATGACTTGATATGGTTTATAATATAAATATCATCATTCCTTGGCTGACAGGCAACCCTACTGGTGTTCCAGTGTACATAGAATCATTTGTGCATGTGCTTTGTATGTCAACCCTGGATCGTTTGAATAACCAATGTCACGATGTCGAAGAGTGATGTTAATCTAGTAAGACCTGGAGAAGGTGCATGATTCTGCCGAGACTTCCTGAAGCAGCATACCTCTACCTAATGGCCATGAGAGGGCGACACTCCTTGCAGAGTGGCATGTCACAGTACACAGGAGGTCCCTGTAAGGCGGCTCATGACAGTTTCTGTCTGAGAGTATACAAGGCCTGTATAGCAGGAGCTCACACTTTTTTTTTTTTTAAAGGGTCTCTTAGTCTGTCGATAAGCTGGCCGAGGGTGCCAAATCTTGACGACTAGTGAAAGAAGCGATGAAAAGCAAAGTCTCAGGGGCCACTTTGAAGCCACAGGCAGGACTCTGTGTCTGATTGCTTAATGTGGGTTGAATCAATGGATGAGGCAATGCGTACAGTGGGGTAAATCATGGCCAGAGTGTACGGACTCTGGGAGAACCACAGTTAGCAGTAAACCAATTTGATTTTGGTAGAGGACTATACCTGTGCCCTGAGAAACTTTTCCCAGATCCTGGTACGCGACTGGATGCAGAAGTCACTCTCCCAGGTGGATCTAAACTGGCTACGAGTCCAAGGACTGACCCTAGCACTCAGGGTAGATTTCACATGGCCCATTTACATAGTGCCACCCACACTCAGCGAGGTTTATAAAACAGTGCTGATTTTCCCAAAAGCATTGTAACACAAAGATCATCGTTAAATAGTAGAGCGAGCAGCACAATGAACACTCTCTCTCCTAGTTAGTGTTAAGAGGCTTTTGGGAAACCCACCCCAGATTGGTGAAGAGCCGCTCTGCATCCTGCCCAAGGTGTCCCACTGCCGAGAGAGAGAGGTTTCGTTTCATTTGGGTCAGATTCAGCTGCTGTCCACATCTACCACCCGGGTGCACCATGTCAGCAGTGTAACTCCTGTATAGTTACAGCTAATACCAAGGCAGTCAGCCAATAATCTGTTGTTATATCCCTCATCAAAAAATTCCTGTGCGGGGAGTGGCAAAGGATGGCTCACATGACATAAAATAGCTCCACCATTGATTAATGAATGTATCTTGTGATGTCAAAAAAAAAATGGATATGGTATGAGTCAGTCATGGTATATCTTGGATATACCATGGATCGACGTCACAATTTTAAGCTACAGTGGTGCTTGAAAGTTTGCAAACCGTTTAGAATTTTCTATATTTCTGCATAAATATGACCTAAATAGGCCTGTCGCAATATTCGATTTATCGACTTATCGTACGGTAAATGAAAATGAACTTGTTAATTTTTATTACAGCGATTTTTGGCATTTTTGGAAGTCACAAGAGTATTAGCTTGACCCACTGACTGAATAAAACACCGCGCTGTCTTCTGTCGTCTCACGCGGCTCTCTGTCAGAGGCGGGGCCTCCCAGCATGCAACAGTTATCCAGCCAGGGTATCCACTGAATGAGGAAAAGATGACGACAACAACACGTTGCTACGTTGTACAGACCATAGGCGTAGAATTGGGTATGGACGGTATGGGCGTGTCCCTACCAATATCAAACGACGGCTCATATGTCCCTACCAATATTTCTGATTGAAGAAAAAAACACATGCTGTGCGCGGTACACAAATGGTTACTGTAGGTTTCCACTGGGCGAAACACCACGCAAAATTCGCTCATGAATATTCGCTCTGGGGGTGTGGTCACGAAAACAGCAAGCAAATTTGGCTACCATGTCAATTAGCAAGTGCGGTTGCAGTGCAGTGACCAGCTGCTAGCTAGCAAGCCAGCAAACCGTGCTTGAGGAATGTAACGTTAGATTAGCTTGTAAAATGAATCAGTTAACAGCAGTTCGTATTCAGTGTGTAAAAACGACAACGACAGCATACGAATATGGCTGTTTTCTAAGTTTGTGTGGCATGTAAATAACAATCCGACTTGATACTGACAACAACTGGTGTTCATTAAGGTCACAAAGACATTATTAAATCATATCAAATTGTGCTAATGTTGGCTAATATTGCGCCGAGTCTTGCTTGTGAAGCGCGTGCAAACTTTAGCAGCCTGCTAACCCTGAATTTGAAGTGCTTCAGTTAAGACCTGCAGAGAGCCCGTACCAGGTTCCTGTAACATGACACATAAACAACAACCCGATGGTGATGTGGACATTGTTCGTGGCCCAGACACTCATCTCATTTCATTATCTCATTATCTCTAGCTGCTTTATCCTGTTCTACAGGGTCACAGGCAAGCTGGAGCCTATCCCAGCTGACTACGGGCGAAAGGCGGGGTACACCCTGGACAAGTCGCCAGGTCATCACAGGGCTGACACAGGTGGGGTTTACATTAGACCGTATCAGCGGATCATCAGATTAACGTTTTTAAAACGATTAGCGTGCACATAGCAACGCCAATACACTATTCGCGTGCACACAGCAACGCCAATACACGGATACGCTCGGCTCCGCAGGCATCCTGCACTCCAAATCACTCCGCCCTGAACAGCGAGTGCCCTCTGGAGGGTGCGCACTCCGGCCCTGCGCAGCTCACAGAGCGCGCGAGTGAAGCACACGAGCAGTGATTCGGGACTGAGCCGCTGTGTGTGTGATCTCAGTGCATGTCGGGCATGCGCGTCACTTACCACTTGCAAGTGGAAGGATGGCAAGCCTAAAGACAATCATAACTACACAATGGTCAGTATTTGCATCAGTATTTGCAGTATTTTCATACTTTTATACTCTTTAATGAAAGGTGATACAAGGCGGAAGTCTGCGCCGTTTTTCAGCAGTCGCGTCACATGACCAACGCCAGCGAATCAGGAAGGTGGATGTCACAGTGACGTTGTCCAATGACGACGCCAGCTAGAGCTCAGCACAGCGTATCCGCGTATTCTCAATGTTTACACAGCACCGGACCAAACACGATGGCGGATTCCCGTTTCCTGGCGTTTCCAGGCGTTTTAATGTAAACGGACAGTGCATCCGCGAAGAAAACGAGACAGATACAGTCTAATGTAAACTTGGCCATAGACACAGACAACCATTCACACTCACATTCACACCTACGGTCAATTTAGAGTCACCAGTTAACCTAACCTGCATGTCTTTGGACTGTGGGGGAAACCGGAGCACCCGGAGGAAACCCACGCGGACACGGGGAGAACATGCAAACTCCGCACAGAAAGGCCCTCGCCGGCCACGGGGCTCGAACCCGGACCTTCTTGCTGTGAGGCGACAGCGCTAACCACTACACCACCGTGCCGCCCTGGCCCAGATACCTTTTAATCAAATAAAACATTTTCATGTAATAAGCATAACAGCCTCCACCTTCTTGATCAGATATTTTTGGTTACTCCCGCCGCTCTTTTGAAAACGTCACATATTGAGTACATACATACGCTGAACTGATTGGTTTTCGAGGGGGTTCATTTGAAAGCGGTCGGCTAAAAACTTTTCTCTGTAGAACCCTGTCCCTCCCTCCCTCCCTCCTCTCTGGGCTCAAGAAGACAACAAAAGGGCAATAATATAACAACCAATCAGAATTCAGATACATTCTGTTGCCAAGTAAAAGTGTAACCTTTCAACGTGTCAAAGTTCTCGAGCCCTCGTCCTGTTTTACGGTTAGATCAATCACATATCAGCTTAAACTAGCATTCTAAAACTAGTTAAAGATCACACAGAACATAGCCTACTCCCCCTGCCAGCCTCATGGAGCGCAGTGTTTAAGGCTCTGGATGTGTTTTACTTCCATTTATGAGGGAAAGGAACATACACCCTCCCGATAGTCAATGCGTTATTTGCCTGTAAAACACATTTGCAAATTGGTAGAATGAGTTAATCATCACATGCAAGATTTGCAGTTAATCAAATGAATTGCATATTATTATTATTCATGAATTACTACAGTTCTGAACTTCAAATTTTAAAAGTCTGGACTATGGAGAGATGTTGGAGACTCTTTTGGTGGAACACAATGGAGCAAAATATTGTGACCCTCTAATGTTGACCTAGAGTTGGCGCCACTGGGGGTTGGCATTGGGTTTTTGTCCCCACCAATGTTAATACCAAACCTACGCCCTTGCCTACATTATCTCGTTCTAATTGTTGTTAGTTTTATCCAAATGACAGCTGGGAATACGTTGTTACTTTGCACTTTTTGTTTATCTGGGTACTAATCTTTGAGAAACTGGATTGGCAGAATGTTGCCTGTGAAGAAAAGAATGTCTGTCTTTTTATTACCCTGTGCCAAATGAATATTTACTCAAGTGCAATTTTTAAGAGCCATAGATTGTATTTTATTTATTGTTTTTGTTGTGAGTGGTTTTGTTTGATTGTTTAATTTCTTTAGGTTATTTATTTGCATATTTTTTTTTTACGTTCCACTGCTGAATTGAATAAGTTGACCGAATTAAAGTTTACTCTTCTTTAAAAGGGTGTATTTGCATGATCATTATTATTTTACCAGTGGCATAACATTGTCTTGAAAATAGATCAACAGTAATATCGTTTATTGCAATAATTTCTGAGACAATATATCGTCCAACAAAATTTGTTATCGTGACAGGCCTAGACCTAAAACATCATCAGATTTTCACACAAGTCCTAAAAGTAGATAAAGAGAACCCAGTTAAACAAATGAGACAAAAATATTATACTTGGTCATTTATTCATTGAGGAAAATTATCCAGTATTACATATCTGTGAGTGGCAAAAGTATGTGAACCTCTAGGATTAGCAGTTAATTTGAAGGTGAAATTAGAGTCAGGTGTTTTCAATCAATGGGATGACAATCAGGTGTGAGTGGGCACCCTGTTTTATTTAAAGAACAGGGATCTATCAAAGTCTGATCTTCACAACACATGTTTGCGGAAGTGTATCATGGCACGAACAAAGGAGATTTCTGAGGACCTCAGAAAAAGTGTTGTTGATGCTCATCAGGCTGGAAAAGGTTACAAAACTATCTCTAAAGAGTTTGGACTCCACCAATCCACAGTCAGACAGATTGTGTACAAATGGAGGAAATTCAAAACCATTGTTACCCTCCCCAGGAGTGGTCGACCAACAAAGATCACTCCAAGAGCAAGGCGTGTAATAGTCGGCAAGGTCACAAAGGACCCCAAGGTAACTTCTAAGCAACTGAAGGCCTCTCTCACATTGGCTAATGTTAATGTTCATGAGTCCACCATCAGGAGAACACTGAACAACAATGGTGTGCATGGCAGGGTTTCAAGGAGAAAGCCACTGCTCGCCAAAAAGAACATTACTGCTCGTCTGCAGCTTGCCAAAGACCACGTGGACAAGCCAGAAGGCTATTGGAAAAATGTTTTGTGGACAGATGAGACCAAAATAGAACTTTTTGGTTTAAATGAGAATCGTTATGTTTGGAGAAAGGAAAACACTGCATTCCAGCATAAGAATCTTATCCCATCTGTGAAACATGGTGGTGGTAGTATCATGGTTTGGGCCTGTTTTGCTGCATCTGGGCCAGGACGGCTTGCCATCATTGATGGAACAATGAATTCTGAATTATACCAGCGAATTCTAAAGGAAAATGTCAGGACATCTGTCCATGAACTGAATCTCAAGAGAAGGTGGGTCATGCAGCAAGACAACAACCCTAAGCACACAAGTCGTTCTACCAAAGAATGGTTAAAGAAGAATAAAGTTAATGTTTTGGAATGGCCAAGTCAAAGTCCTGACCTTAATCCAATCGAAATGTTGTGGAAGGACCTGAAGCGAGCAGTTCATGTGAGGAAATCCACCAACATCCCAGAGTTGAAGCTGTTCTGTACGGAGGAATGGGCTAAAATTCCTCCAAGCTGGTGTGCAGGACTGATCAACAGTTACCGGAAACGTTTAATTGCAGTTATTGCTGCACAAGGGGGTCACACCACATACTGAAAGCAAAGGTTCATATACTTTTGCCACTCACAGATATGTAATATTGGATCATTTTTCTCAATAAATAAATGACCAATTATTGTAATTTTGTCTCATTTGTTTAACTGGGTTCTCTTTATCTACTTTTAGAAAAGGACATATTTATGTAGAAATATAGAAAATTCGAAAGGGTCCACAAACTTTCAAGCACCACTGTATATGGCTGACTCGAGTAAATTTTTTTAAAAATAAATACATTAAAGACAGACAAAAATAGAAGTCGTTAATACAATCGTAACAAAAACATTAACATTTCAGCCAGGGGGATTTTCAGCTGAACACATTAACGACACAAATCAATAGTTTTAACAGTTTTCTGATTTTGTGAGTCAGTAACTGTTATGTACTGCTTGGTTCCTTTTTCAAATACCAAAAAAAGCGGTTTAATAGCCGACTTGAGTCACAGCTGTGGCTCTGCGAGTGTTTGTGTGTGTGGATCTATGTATCATGATCATGCCTAGTGAGGCAGGCGATAGCGTGGTTAAAAAAATAAATAAATAGAGAGATGTTAAAAAAAAGCGATAGCATGGTCCATTGCACACATGCAGGTCGAAGATCGCTCCGACATAAACAACAAACATGGCTGCCTCCAATGAGTTTATGCTAGGATTCAATCTTAATACTTTGAGTTTGGGATTTTTTTGATGAGGGATATAAATCAAATATCCCATGCATTGAGAGGCTCCAGGAATTATGGATTCTCTTCAGTGACTGGCATCGTGCTATTTTGTGAGGGACGCAGCCACAAAGAAAATAGTACTATGCCAGTCACCTGAGAGAATCCATAATTTCAACCGGAGCCTTTCCGTGCATGGGATATTTGATTATTAATACAACCCCGATTCCAAAAAAGTTGGGACAAAGTACAAATTGAAAATAAAAACGGAATGCAATGATGTGGAAGTTTCAAAATTCCATATTTTATTCAGAATAGAACATAGATGACATATCAAATGTGTAAACTGAGAAAATGTATCATTTAAAGAGAAAAATTAGGTGATTTTAAATTTCATGACAACAACACATCTCAAAAAAGTTGGGACAAGGCCATGTTTACCACTGTGAGACATCCCCTTTTCTCTTTACAACAGTCTGTAAACGTCTGGGGACTGAGGAGACAAGTTGCTCAAGTTTAGGGATAGGAATGTTAACCCATTCTTGTCTAATGTAGGATTCTAGTTGCTCAACTGTCTTAGGTCTTTTTTGTCGTATCTTCTGTTTTATGATGCGCCAAATGTTTTCTATGGGTGAAAGATCTGGACTGCAGGCTGGCCAGTTCAGTACCCGGACCCTTCTTCTACGCAGCCATGATGCTGTAATTGATGCAGTATGTGGTTTGGCATTGTCATGTTGGAAAATGCAAGGTCTTCCCTGAAAGAGACATCGTCTGGATGGGAGCATATGTTGCTCTAGAACCTGGATATACCTTTCAGCATTGATGGTGTCTTTCCAGATGTGTAAGCTGCCCATGCCACATGCACTAATGCAACCCCATACCATCAGAGATGCAGGCTTCTGAACTGAGCGCTGATAACAACTTGGGTCGTCCTTCTCCTCTTTAGTCCGAATGACACAGCGTCCCTGATTTCCATAAAGAACTTCAAATTTTGATTCGTCTGACCACAGAACAGTTTTCCACTTTGCCACAGTCCATTTTAAATGAGCCTTGGCCCAGAGAAGACGTCTGCGCTTCTGGATCATGTTTAGATACGGCTTCTTCTTTGAACTATAGAGTTTTAGCTGGCAACGGCGGATGGCACGGTGAATTGTGTTCACAGATAATGTTCTCTGGAAATATTCCTGAGCCCATTTTGTGATTTCCAATACAGAAGCATGCCTGTATGTGATGCAGTGCCGTCTAAGGGCCCGAAGATCACGGGCACCCAGTATGGTTTTCCGGCCTTGACCCTTACGCACAGAGATTCTTCCAGATTCTCTGAATCTTTTGATGATATTATGCACTGTAGATGATGATATGTTCAAACTCTTTGCAATTTTACACTGTCGAACTCCTTTCTGATATTGCTCCACTATTTGTCGGCGCAGAATTAGGGGGATTGGTGATCCTCTTCCCATCTTTACTTCTGAGAGCCGCTGCCACTCCAAGATGCTCTTTTTATACCCAGTCATGTTAATGACCTATTGCCAATTGACCTAATGAGTTGCAATTTGGTCCTCCAGCTGTTCCTTTTTGGTACCTTTAACTTTTCCAGCCTCTTAGGCCAAGTTTACATTAGACCGTATCTGTCTCGTTTTCTTCGCGGATGCACTGTCCGTTTACATTAAACTGCCTGGAAATGCCGGGAAACGGGAATCCGCCAGGGTCCACGTATTCAATCCAGATCGTGTCAGCTCCGGTGCTGTGTAAACATTGAGATACGCGGATACGCTGTGCTGAGCTCTAGCTGGCGTCGTCATTGGACAACGTCACTGTGACATCCACCTTCCTGATTCGCTGGCGTTGGTCATGTGACGCGACTGCTGAAAAATGGCGCGGACTTCCGCCTTGTATCACCTTTCATTAAAGAGTATAAAAGTATGAAAATACTGCAAATACTGATGCAAATACTGCCCATTGTGTAGTTATGATTTGTCTTTAGGCTTGCCATCCTTCCACTTGCAAGTGGTAAGTGATATGCGCTGGGATCACACACACAGCGGCTCAGTCCCGAATCACTGCTCGTGCACTTCACTCGCGCGCTCTGTGAGCTGCGCAGGGCCGGAGTGCGCACCCTCCAGAGGGCACTCGCTGTTCAGGGCGGAGTGATTTGGAGCGCAGGATGCCTGCGGAGCTGAGCGTATCCGTGTATTGGTGTTGCTGTGTGCACGCGAATCGTGTATTGGTGTTGCTGTGTGCACACTAATCGTTTTAAAAACGTTAATCTGATGATCCGCTGATACGGTCTAATGTAAACATGGGCCTATTGCCCCTGTCCCAACTTTTTTGAGATGTGTTGCTGTCATGAAATTTCAAATGAGCCAATATTTGGCATGAAATTTCAAAATGTCTCACTTTCGACATTTGATATGTTGTCTATGTTCTATTGTGAATACAATATCAGTTTTTGAGATTTGTAAATTATTGCATTCCGTTTTTATTTACAATTTGTACTTTGTCCCAACTTTTTTGGAATCAGGGTTGTATAATTATTACCATTAATAGGTGTCGGTTCTTCAGTGAAGTCATGTGCCTACAGATCAGCCTTTACAACATGACCGTTTAGTCATCGAGTTGTAGATCATCTGAGGACTTCATCATAAGAGTTTAATGTGCAGTTTCAGCTCTTTAGTTTAATTTCATCTTCATTACATTGATTTGATTGATTTGAGTCTTAAATTTTTAATTTATTACTGTTTTTTTTCTTCTCTTTGTTGAGAAATCAGAGTTTTACACATACAGCATGACATGAATAAATGTTGCAAAAGTGTGGGGGGGGAAAAAAGGTTGACGTTTAACGCAGCATCAACATTCATATTAAACTTGATTATGCGAGTTTTACACAAAAACAATCGTGTGATGATGGAGTCGACAAGTAGTGATGGTTATTTATTTGTTCATTCATTCAAAAAAACATGAAAGTGGGGGAAATAAAATTTTAGGTACATCCTATCGTGAGAAGTAGGCGAGTGCTGAGCTTCTCTCCTATTTTTCCCCAGACGTTGTCTTTTAAAGTCATTATTTTTATTGTTGGCTTTGTTAACAGTGCTGGGTTTTGAGACACAGACTGAATGACTGACTGCTATAAAAAAAAATTGAGTTTTTCGCACAAACTTTTGCCTTTGATGTGAAGGTATTTTCAGAGGTGAAATATATTTCCTAATACCTTTCTATTACCCCTTTTCCACCAAATCAGTTCCAGGGCTGGTTTGGGGCCAGTGCTGGTGCTGGTTCACAACTCGTTCAACTTGCGAGCCAGCTGAGAACCAGTTTGCTTTTCCATAGCTCGCGGTGCTAAGAGAAGCCACGTCATTACGTCGCTGTATACGTCAGTTACGTCGCTACGTTTGCTTAAACCTTGGCGCGAATATCGAAGCAAAAACAACGCGGAAGAAGCAGCAGCAACAACAACAGCAATAATAATAATGGATGACTTCGCGTTTGTACAGCTGCTGCTTCTCGTCGCTTAAAAATGGCGATCTTTCGCGGTCTTGTTTTTGTTGTTGGTCTTAACAACTCTGCCCCCCCACCCCCGCTGACGTAAGCGGTTCTTTCCTCTGGCCCAGCAGAGAGTTGGTGCTAGCCTGGAACCGGTTTTTCTGGCCCCAGAGCCAGTTCTTTGTCAGTGGAAACAGAAAACCCGGTTCCGAACTAAGCACTGGCCCCGAACCAGCCCTGGAACTGCTTTGGTGGAAAAGGGGCATATGTAAGATTTTGTCACAGTATGGGAAATGTCCTCTCGTAAAAGTCAGTCATTCGGGAAAATAATCACAAGTTCTGACTGCATTTGTAAGCGATAACTCATCTTTTACAAGCAAGGATTTTTGGATACGTTTGAAAATGTCTGTCTGATTGGAAAAAAGTAGGTTTTTAAAAATTTGTTTTTTTTATTTGTGCTGTAACATTTATTAACCACTACACCACCATGCCGCTTATTATTATTATTATTATTATTATTATTATTATTAGCAGCAGCAGCAGCCATTTTTGGTCTCCAGCATTTCTTTACATGTGCCTAAGACTTTTGTACAGTACTATATTACCTGAGCCCTTGCCCTTGTGGGCAGCACAGTGGTGCAGTGGTTAGCACTGTAGCCTCACAGCAAGAAGGTTCCGGGTTTAAACCTCGCAGGGGCTTTTCTCTGTGGAGTTCGCATGCTCTCCCTGTGTTTGTGTGGGTTTCCTCCCACAGTTCAAAGATATGTAGATTAGGTAAAATACCCAGCCACAGGGGTTGCACAAGACAGTGCATACTTGGTGCCAGTCCCAAGCTCAGATAAATTGGAGAAGGTTGTTGTCAGGAAGAGCAAAACTTATGCCAGATCAAGTATGTGTGATGATCTGCTGTGGTGACCCCTAACGGGAGCAGTCAGAAGATGATGATGATGATGATGATGATATCAGAGCTCAGGTCAACACTACAGAACACCTAATACATGAAGATGAATATATTTACAGGCAATTATGGGGCAAATTATATATTTGGGGCAATTATGCAATAATTTCATTGTTAATGTTATGTGTTCCAGAGTGTTAGTAGATGGGTCTCTCTCTCTCTCTCTCTCTCTCTCTCTCTCTCTCTCTGACTTTTGGTTGTTAAAGTGCTAAAAGCAGATGAAATCATTGTGCAACAGTTAAGAAATTGTGACGAGTGAAGTAATACTTACTAGGTCATTGCATAATGAATAGAACAGAACTGGCGTGCTGGTGTAGAGAAATGATCCAGGAGCTGTTACATCCAGAAATGATGATTTTCCTACAACAGCGTGTTCTATCCACTCATCACCATCCATCCATCCATTATCCATAACCACTTATCCTATGCAGGATCGTGGGCAAGCTGGAGCCTATCCCAGCTGACTACGGGCGAAAGGCGGGGTACACCCTGGACAAGTCGCCAGGTTATCGCAGGGCTGACACACAGAGACAAACAACCATTCACACTCACATTCACACCTACGGTCAATTTAGAGCCACCAATTAGCCTAACCTGCATGTCTTTGGACTGTTGGGGAAGCCGGGGCACCTGAAGGAAACCCACGCAGACACGGGGAGAACATGCAAACTCCACACAGAAAGGCCCTCTTCGGACACTGGGCTCGAACCCAGGACCTTTTTGTTGAGGCAACCGTGCTAACCACTACACCACCGCGCCGGCCCCCCACTCATCACAGTAAATCCCATTTTGATTTTGTTCATGAACAACACTGATGATTCTTAAGTTTACAGTTACATTTAACATTGGAGAAACTATGAGAAAACTTAGGTCCTGTTAATACTTGCATTAGAGCAGCTATATGTACCGGTATGTTTCCTCATGTGTATCTCTTTGTATTCTTTTATCTCTCTTTGTCAGTAAGATGAAAACAGTGCAGATTGTCATGATACTGAGAACCCTGGTAGCCTGAAGACTTTCCTGTTGTGGAAACATGATCAACTTCTACAAAGCACCGACACCTGAGACTCCTTCCGTACATGTGAAATAAAAGCTTCACCGACCAATTGTATTTTTTTTTCTTTTCATTTTTAACCCATTATTTAAATTGGTGCTAGGTTATGTAGACCATGTACCATATCAGCACAGGGCATACAAGTGAATGAGTTGTTGCTAAAGAAACAATTTGTATTAGAGCGAGCATATTAGTCATTTGAATTACAGACGGTCATGACTGTCCGAGCCATGCTGCGAGCAGAGGTGGACAAAGTACCCAACTTCATCACTTAAGTCAAAGTACAGGTCCCACTGGTCAAATGTTACTCCGATACAAGTGAAAGTTGTACAGGCAAATTTTTACTTAAAGTGCCATTCCACCATTGGATGTATTTTTTTGGCATAAAATACAATATATTTTATGACAACATGACTAGACAGAGAAATCTTTTAGCTTCAAAATGATATATCAAACATAATTTTTTGACAACGACAAGTATATTAATTTTGCGACCAAAGTCACCTACCCTTTTAATTTCCGCGCGGTAGTGAAACGTGATGTCATCGGCAGGTTCCCCTTCTTGTGTACCACGTCACGTGTGACGTGGCACAGATTATCAGCAATGGCGGATAGAACGCGATTGTCAGCTTCGGAAAAGAAGCGAAGGAAAATAGCAAGTGATGCCCAAAGGAGACGGTCGATGGTGAATATCGGCACAGCAATCGACAAGTGGAAATCGCGTTCTATCCGCCATTGCTGATAATCTGTGCCACGTCACACGTGACGTGGTACACAAGAAGGGGAACCTGCCGATGACATCACGTTTCACTACCGCGCGGAAATTAAAAGGGTAGGTGACTTTGGTCGCAAAATTAATATAGTTGTCAAATTATGTTTGATATATCATTTTGAAGCTAAAAGATTTCTCTGTCTAGTCATGTTGTCATAAAATATGTTGTATTTTATGCCAAAGAATACATCCAATGGTGGAATGGCACTTTAAAGGTGCTCTTCCATCAAAAACGTTTAATACTGGCTCTTTTTGAAATACCATAGTTCACTCCGAGTTGCATATGCATGCTGCATGTGAAAATGTAATTCTACTCACATTCCCTGTATTAGCTTATGAAAGAAAATAGTCGGAAAAACGAGCGAATCTGAAAAAGCCCTACGAACTTGCGTCACTTTGAAAATTAGTATTCATGGCCTCACCCACCTTGGCTTGCGACCGCCCACGGGAAAGAAGGTTCAGATTTAAGCGGGAGGAGAGATAGCAGAGCCCATCTCGTCAGTAGCTCACGAAGAGGACCGAACAGCAAGCTGAAAACATGGCTGAACAAGTTCGTGCCTGTGTTATTTGTGGCAGTAAGACATCATCGTTGCATTTCTTGCCCAAGATAGAAGAGGTGAAGAAGAAATGGTTGGAATTTATCTTTGGAACACCACCAGCCAGGGCTCGAAATTAACTTTTTTTCTTTGTGTCCCCCAGTGGTCCCGAATTCTGTGTTGTATTGTCCCGAATGGAAGCAATAGTGTCCCCATTTTTTTCCTCTCTGAAATAACCAGTGGTTAATATTATCATATGAAGTTACTATTATATTTGTAACTATGCAATTTTGAACCCTTTATATCATTTTTACAATAAGTCACAAGACACAAGCGACACATGTCCAATACATCATCTACTTCAAAATTACAGTTATTGCATTTTCAGTTTATTAAACTTTGGCGATCTCACTGTATGAATAGATACCCGTTTATTTAAAGGGGCCAACTAGCTCATTCAGAAAATGTTTCAACTCACTACATCTGCAGTACACTTTAGCTGAAAATAAGACCCCTTTTATGTTCATTTCATCTACTTATACCTTGAATATCTGTTGGCACTTATAAGGCCAACTTATAATTTTCACCATTACCGTTATCCATTTTTATGAACTTTCCGTTATCCATTTTTATGAACTTTCCGTTATCCATTTTATGAACTTTCGCTGCCGGGTGCAAATGTTAGCAACATCAGCATAGTGGCAGGTCCGAGCCTAGTTGTGCTGCTGACTGACTAAACTTTCTGAACTAGAAAGACACCAAGAAAACTCACTTATTCTGTTGAACGGTATCTTCCGTCAATATCATCCACATCATTCCTGTTGTGTTTTATAACGTGTCTAACAGTGTTCATTAAGTTCATTCAGTTGCTCGCGTTGCCTGCAGACCAGGCGATGACACTTTGGATCCTGAAGGTCCCGGAGACGTTATGTCTGGGCTTTCAGTTTCTTCCCCGCGGTCGGTCCGCTTCAACCACTTCGGCATTTTTGTTCTGGCAAGAGTCGGCGCAGCGTGTGCGGTAGCAATTCCATTCCAAGTCCATATAATGCGGACACCGGCCGAAGATTCTAGAACAGAATGCGCTGCTCTGTAGCCTACGGATGCAGGTGCATCAAAAGTGTAGCTACTATGTATTTTTCGCTGTTAACGTTTTAAAATTAAATTTGACAAATTAGGTGAATGTCTACGTATGTGTTACGGCTTTGTAAATAATATTAATGTAGAACTTTTTTTCTAGATCTATTTTTTTCCATTGTCCCGGGATTGTCCCAGATATGATAATTTTGTGTCCCGATGACATTTTTTATGGTCCCCGGGACGTCGGGACACCGTTAGTTTCGAGCGCTGATATGCATGCTGCATGTGAAAATGTAATTCTACTCACATTCCCTGTATTAGCTTATGAAAGAAAATAGTCGGAAAAACGAGCGAATCTGAAAAAGCCCTACGAACTTGCGTCACTTTGAAAATTAGTATTCATGGCCTCGCCCACCTTGGCTTGCGACCGCCCACGGGAAAGAAGGTTCAGATTTAAGCGCGAGGAGAGATAGCAGAGCCCATCTCGTCAGTAGCTAACGAAGAGGACCTAACAGCAAGCTGAAAACATGGCTGAACAAGCTCGTGCCTGTGTTATTTGTGGCAGTAAGACATCAACGTTGCATTTCTTGCCCAAGATAGAAGAGCTGAAGAAGAAATGGTTGGAATTTATCTTTGGAACACCACCAGCGAAGTATAATGCAGTGTTAGTACTGTGTTCTGATCATTTCAACCACAGTGACTTTTCAAACTTCGGTGCCTTCAGTAGTGGTTTTGCTTCGAGGTTGTTTTTAATCCCTGGATCTGTACCGTCAAGACGATCGACCACCAGCTCACAAGCTGTAAGTAAAACATGAACTTTTTGTTCGAAGGTTTTTGTTACAAAATAGCATGCATGACATCGTCACAAGCTAGGCAGGGATGAGAGTTTTCCGCTTTTCGGCAGATTTCCGCTTTTTCTGAGTAAAAAACGACCTTTTTATATTATGCCAAGTCTGTTGAGAATTTTTTTTTACATTAATTTCGGGGGGGTTGGGGTATGTTCCTTCATGCTGTTCAAACTTTATTAACTCCAACGATGTTTACACATTATTTGTAAGTCGCCATCTTTAGTCTCGTTTAAATCTCGTTGAATGTGATGTAAAATTCGTGTTATCTACATTGTTATTGGTCAAAACATCGATGTCGAGACCATAATAGCCAATCAAAACAGTTTTTACAAAGACACCCACATCCGCTTGTTCTGACCCACTGGAGGTAGCGTCACAGTGCTGGTAGCCAATCAGAGGTAACACGTTTACATGTCATGAATATTAATGAGCAAGAGCTGAAATCCTGTCGTTCTCCCGCCACCCGCTCCTCCACCAAACTAGAACAGCCTGAAACAGGAGAACCACAGTGAGAACCACGGTTTTCACCAAAACCGGCTCACAGGGCATTCATTCATACTAGAGACCACCGCACAATTGATGAAAAAACGATGCAAGGAGACCTTTAAGTTCAAGTACTGAAGTACTTGCTTTTAAAAATACTTAAGTATTAAAAGTAAATTTTCTGTCAATGCATTGTTGTATTATTGCCACAGCGTGTACAAACCCTAATGCCTCTGAAGCAACTGACTAACTTGTAGAACCTGTAGAATAAACGCCTGGTAGAACGTTACGAAATGAAATACAACTGAACTGAAAAAGAACCATTTGTCATTTTTTTCTTTTTTTTATTGTAACACTCTCTTCCCCACCCCCACAAAGCAGCATGGTAGTGTGCACACATGCATGTGTCTGTTAATCAGGAAGACCGTGGAATAGCTGGAAATGCAGCTTGCTCAGAAAATTTAAAAATGACAATCCAACCTGATTAAAACCCAGATCCACACCTCGAGCTTAATAACTGCCCAACAGCAACACTGCTTTAAGCAAGACAAAAAATGCAAGACTATCATCTTACATCAAAACAAAAAATGCCAACAATTTGTTGCGACTGACTATTACAATACTGTCCATCTCACAGGCCAAGTGTATGTATTCATGCACATATGAATCTGTGCCTGTGGAATCTCATCTCATTATCTCTAGCCGCTTTATCCTGTTCTACAGGGTCGCAGGCAAGCTGGAGCCTATCCCAGCTGACTACGGGCGAAAGGCGGGGTACACCCTGGACAAGTCGCCAGGTCATCACAGGGCTGACACATAGACACAGACAACCATTCACACTCACATTCACACCTATGGTCAATTTAGGTGGTGTTTACATTAGACCGTATCCGTCTCGTTTTCGTCGCGGATGCACTGTCCGTTCACATTAAAACGCCGGGAAACGACTCCGCAGGCGGAACAACTTGAATCCGCCAGGGCCCACGTATTCAACCCAGTTCGTATCTGATCCGGTGCTGTGTAAACATTGAGATACGAGGAAATGCAGTGCTGAGCTCTAGCTGACGTCGTCATTGGACAGCGTCACTGTGACATCCACCTTCCTGATTCGCTGGCGTTGTTCATGCCACGTTGGTCATGTGATGCGACTGCTGAAAAACGGCGCGGGCTTCACTTCCTGCTATTGTTTCCGCCTTGTATCACCTTTTTGTTTTTCATTAAAGAGTATAAAAGTATGAATATAATGCTATGCTTTGTCATTCTTAATGTTGTTCATGGTAAGATGCAAATACTGCCCATCGTGTAGTTATGATTGTCTTTAGGCTTGCCATCCTTCCACTTGCAAGTGGTGAGTGACTTGCGCACAGCGGCTCAGTCCCGAATCACTGCTCGTGCGCTTCACTCGCGCGCTCTGTGAGCTGCGCAGGGCCGGAGTGCGCACCCTCCAGAGGGCACTCGCTGTTCAGGGCGGAGTGATTTGGAGCGCAGCCGCTGAGGAGAAAGCGCTGAGCCGCACTGACACATTTTAACTTGCGTGCCGTCTAATTAGTCATGTGATTAGCGTATCCGTGTATTGCCGTTGCTGTGTGCGCGCGAATCGTTTTAAAAACGTTAATCTGATGATCTGCTGATACGGTCTAATGTAAACACCACCTTAGAGTCACCAGTTAACCTAACCTGCATGTCTTTGGACTGTGGGGGAAACCGGAGCACCCGGAGGAAACCCACGCGGACACGGGGAGAACATGCAAACTCCGCACAGAAAGGCCCTCGCCGGCCACGGGGCTCGAACCCGGACCTTCTTGCTGTGAGGCGACAGCGCTAACCACTACACCACTGTGCTGCCCACCTGTGGAATCATGGTGGTTTAATGTTAAGCTAGCTCGTCAGTGAAGCTTCACCTGACATGCTAGCAAAATATTTTCAAACTTAAAACCATATTGGGTATCTAACGTTACTAGAAAAGAGAAATTTCTACATTTTGTTTATTTGGCAAGATTATGCTAAAACGTTTCTGAAAGGACTTCAGATAAGTTAACGTTATTCATGTTAGCGTAAGACTGTTTTTACATGCTAACTAACAGTGTCCAAGTTAACTACAGTGGATATCACACCCCGTTAAAATGAAAGGTTTTTCTGATGTAAAAAAAAAAAATGAGACCACGATAAATAATTTCAAAACTTTTCCCACCTTTAATGTGACCTATAACCTGTACAATTCAATTGAAAAACAAATCTGTTCGGGGGAAAAACATAAAAAATAAAAAATGTACAATAAGCTGGTTGCACAAGTGTGCACCCAGTACGCTAACTAGGTGTTAAGTTTATCGATAACAGAAGCCACTTCATCTTTTTATCAGTCCTTTGAACACTGTTCTTGATGATTGTTAGTGATCGACACCTAAGCGAGGCTCGTTAAGCCTTTATTTCATGGCATTAACATGTATTGTTAACTTGACTGCAGACTTGATTACTTATTGTCACTGGGAAGAAGAGGAGCACATGGCTCAGTGAGGGTTTTTTTTTTTTTGAAGATTCAGACTCTGGGCGGCACGGTGGTGTAGTGGTTAGCGCTGTCGCCTCACAGCAAGAAGGTCCAGGTTCGAGCCCCGTGGCCGGCGAGGGCCTTTCTGTGTGGAGTTTGCATGTTCTCCCCGTGTCCGCGTGGGTTTCCTCCGGGTGCTCCGGTTTCCCCCACAGTCCAAAGACATGCAGGTTAGGTTAACTGGTGACTCTAAATTGAGCGTAGGTGTGAGTGTGAATGGTTGTCTGTGTCTATGTGTCAGCCCTGTGATGACCTGGCGACTTGTCCAGGGTGTACCCCGCCTTTCGCCCGTAGTCAGCTGGGATAGGCTCCAGCTTGCCTGCGACCCTGTAGAACAGAATAAGCGGCTACAGATGATGAGATGAGATGTCCGAAAGGGCTGTCGTTAAGATTGATTTGAGAGAGAGAGAGAGAGAGAGAGAGAAAAAAAAACATGATACATAATATTTCGCCAAGCATAATTCAGTGGTTTTTATCCCCCGCTGGCCGAAAGGCCCAAAGGGGGTTTATATCGTGGCGAAGTCCGTCTGCCTGTCCGTCCGAGAAAGGGTTCTCGCCTTCTAAAATCAACTCCTCTCACAATTTTTAGAAGAATTTCACGAAACTTGGCTTTGTTATCGGACAGTAATACGCATATTGCAATTTAATTTGCAGTATATTGTAGTGGGGGATATTGTGCTCTCAGAGCACTCTTATTCTTCATTTTTACTAATTAAGACACTTTGTCTTAATGATGGATGTCGTTTCTCTTTACTTAGTTGAGCGCTTCTTGACATAATATGGCTTACAGTTGTGGAATAGGGCTATTTACTGTATTTTTATTATTTACTGTTCGATCTCAAACACATTAAGAAGGCAAGAAATTGCACGAATTAACTTTTGACGAGGCACCTGTTAACTGAAAAGCATTCCAGGTGACGACCTCATGAAGCTGGTTAAGATAACGCCAATAGTGTGTAAAGCGTCATCAAGGTAAACGCTGGCTACTTTGAAGAATCTAAAATGTGAAGCATGGTTTTGTTCTGTTTTTTAACACTTCTTTTTTTGTTCCATCCATCCATCCATCCATCCATCCATCCATCCATCCATCCATCCATGTTCTACTGGTTATCCGGGTTGCGTGGGTAGCAGCTTAAGCAGAGCAGTCCAGACTTCCCTGTTTTGTTTACCACGTAATTCTATATGTTTCATAGTTTTGATGTCTTCAGTATTGTTCTGCACTCTTAAAACGAATGTGTTGGAAATCAACACATCTTTTGTGCAAGTTTAATTTCAACAAGAGTTGTGTTATATTTCAGAAATGTTTAACACTAAAATTGCACAAATAATGTGTTAAAATGAACAAAAGTTCTGTTGTCCCAATCTGGACATAGAGATGTGTTAAAAAACAACGCAAGTTGTGTTATTTTCAACACGTGTTTTAAGAGTGTGTAGAAAATAGTCAAAATACAGAAAAACCTATGAATGAGTAGGGGTGTTTAACTGGTACTGTATGCAAGGATGATTTTTGGGTGGAGGTAAGTGTTCGAGTGGCTAATTTCGATCGCTATGTACACCGCTTATTTTTTTTATGCAGGGTTTTTTTTTTTTTGGTAGCTCTCTTAAAGGGTGCCAATAATTCCCGAGTTGATTATTGGTCTGAGGTGCACGATATTTTTGACAAGGTATTGTTTTATTCAGTCCAAGCATAACTACTGTCCGATTTTTTTTTTTTGGTGTGAAAATATGAAGCTGGTTAAAATGAACAGGAAGTGTAACTAGCTGTGTATGCGGTAAAGCAGACCAATGCTGCAATAAGCAAAGTGAGGGAAGTATCACAAACAGGAAGCGTCTGTTATTCATCAGGGCCCTGCAATATACAGTCGATGCACACCGAGCGCATCAGTCAGTTGTAGGACGGAAAATTCAGCCAATGGCCCATGCGAGGGATCAAAACTTTGGCCAGTCAATGGGCACCACCTCTGCTCTCCAAAAGCTGGACACATTGGCCAGTCGTTTTCTTTTTTACAAACACCGCAAGGGAAACCATGATAAATCACAAGAGAGTGACGGACCGCACGTCTCAGGGTACACCGTCATTTGGGATGAAGCAAGTAAGTGAAATCAAGCAGGTTTTTCAGTGCAAGCGGTACCAAGTGATCGGATAAGCACGGAAGCAAAAGGGCAACTCGGTCACCCAGGTTTAGAGCTGGACAGAAAACTATTTCGATGAATAAAAACATCGAGCGTGTTTTACTACGGATATGAGATTTCAAGATGACATCCTTTCGAGACAGGTGGCTAGACTGTATAGCTGAAAGTGAAAGAAGTGAAGCAAAAGATTTAGTCAGAAGTAACATTTTATTTTGTTCACTGATTGTCACACAGACTGAAATCATATCGTCATATCATATATCATACTTCTCTTAGCGTTCTATTATCTAAAACTGCTTCATGGATACATGATGCACAGACGATGTTTTGTAGATCATGTCCTGTGTGTGTGTGTGTGTGTGTGTGTGTGTGTGTGTGTACACCTTTTTTGGCTTATTTCACATATCTGTGAATATTCTTCACCTGCAAGCTGATATCATTACATGCTTTAAAAGACCTGACCAATAATCAGCGTTTGTTAAGCTGCCACTCCGTGGGACTTCTGAATATTTTCTTGCGTTTTTTATCTCCTTTGCTTTTGTATGTTTGTCAGCTTTGGTACCTTGTTATCAGGTTAAAAATGTTTTATTATCAGAATCGAAATCAGAGTCGTCAGCTGATCTTCAGGAAATGCATGTACTCAGTCACTTTTTTTTTTTTTTAATTACATGTGAAATATGTCTTTGTATACACGGTTAAATGATGAGACAACTTGCAGTGCTTTTTTTAAATTTTATTTTATTTTTTTAGAAAACTGTAATAGCTGAACTTTAATTTTTTGCCCTTGCGTCTCTTCATCAGAAGTTCCTTCCTTTTCTGAGGTGTTTTTCTAACTCTTGGTCGCTTTAACGTTCTGTTATCACGTCTTGTGTCAGATCAAGTACTGATTAACAGAATTCGAGCCTGTAAGTAGTCTGAAGTTTGTTGGCGATGTGTCGGACTAGCCCTCTGACTGACTCGTTTTTCTGTGGTTAGCACAGTGTTATCTGCACACTGACAGGAAGACCTCGGTTTCCTTCTCACGCAGTCAAAAACAAAATGACGCTTCTTGTAGTAATCTGTAATGGATGTCTATGAAATGGTGTGCTTTATAGGCTGGTTTAAAACTAATGAAGCCTTTTTTTTAATGTTTTCCATTTCAGGCATATCGGAGTGTGTTGTCGTCGTCTTGTATACATAAAATATATATAACATCTCATTTGACCTAGAGTTTGTGAAGTACCTAAACATTTCTTTCCACTCTTTTTCTCCCTCTTGTCTTTTCATCCATGTGGGTGAATGTTCCTGCAATCCTTGGTGAACTATAGAAGCGTTTGGTATGCTCATGTTTTATCAACTGCCCAGCGTTTTAGAGAATGTGATCTTATTTACAGCCAAATGCAGTTCAGTGGGATACGACACACACAAAAATTATTGTCCAAGTACCAGTCAGAAGTTTGGACGCACCGTCTAATTCAATGTTTTTTTTCTTTATTTTTTTTATTAGTTAAGTCACTTCAAGTCTTAAAGTAATGACGGATGTCGTTTCTCTTTACTTAGTTGAGCGGTTCTTGACATGTATTACTACAGTTGTGGAATAGGGCTATTTACTGTATTTTTATTATTTACTGTTTGATCTCCGATGCATTAAGAGGGCAAGAAATTGCACTAATTTAACTTTTGACAAGGCACTTGTTAATTGAAAAGCGTTCCAGGTGACTACCTCATGAAGCTGGTTAAGATAACGCCAGTAGTGTGCAAAGCGTCATCAAGGTAAACGCTGGCTACTTTGAAGAATCTAAAATATGAAACATTTAACTCCATATATGTTCCAGATGTTATTTCATAGTTTTGATGTCCTCAGTATTGTTCTACAATGTAGAAAATAGTCAAAATACAGAAAAACCCATGAATGAGTGGGGTGTACAAACTTTTGACTGGTACCGTACAAGGTAGATGAGAGATTATTCTTGATGTATAAAAGATGAATATTTCTTTCGTGCCTTAAATTAATTCCCACTGACGTAGAAAAGAAAGATGACTTTCCAGCAAACACTATATGGGTCTGTCTCAGAAACTGGGTGCTGTGGGGGGACCCTACTAAATATATTCAGTCAGTAAACTATACAGTTTTGAATGGTGATGTTGGTTTTAATTTGAAATAAAATGATGAAAGAAATAATACAGATAAAACTAAATCTTTGATGTGAATACTCTATTCAGAATTTGGCAAAAATTCTGCACATTTGTGGAAAAATGGCGGCTTGATCTGGGACATGATAAACGGTTGACTACATCGCGTTCCGTTAAAAAGGTTGTAGTCCACTGAAAAGTCTACAGTTATCACTAATTGTATTTTAAGTTGTAACTTTATACACCTAAGGATCGGTGCGCTCACAGAATAATCATAACCGTAATAAAACATCATGCAAAATATTTCATCACCGTCGTAACTCCATTTTCCGCAGACCCAAAACCAATACGATCGTGTGTTTTGATCTAAACGGAAAGCCTCAGGGTCAAGGTCACGACCTCACCAAAAGTAGTAACTTAAAAGCACTACGCCATATAAAAATGTAGTTATAAATCTGCGATTTTGTTTTTTAAAACGAAAGCTGAAAGTTAGGTATAGAATACGTTTCTTACAGAATATGTTACGATGGTAGCTGGTCTTGTATGAATTTCTGAGCTATAAAATGAGTTGTGGTCTATTTTTTACCGTAGCGTGTTATTTGTGTGCGGGGAAGGACACACATTAACAATTTGCATGTGTAGAATGGAATTTTCCACTCCAGCAGTTAGAAGTTGATCGTGCTTCCATTTGCGGTCTTTCTGTTACGCGGGTGATCTGTTCGGACGTTATCACTGAAAAGGTGAGTTTTGACAGTTTTATTTTGTTTTAGTTTTGCAGTATAAGGCAATAGAATGTTTCTTTTTCATCTTACTTTCATATTTCGTAGTGTTTGCCTTTTTTTGGCCAATATTTTGCAACCATGGTCAATTTAGATCGAACTTTTGATAGAATCTACGGCCAGTCATTTTGCCCTGCCCCCGCCTCGCGCTCCGTCCGGTGCGGTAGTGATGTCCCGTTGCTCGCGCGCCGCAGCAGAGACCTGCTCGACCTTCAGCCGGTACAGTCGCTGTTCTTTTACCACCGCCGTTATTCTCATCTTTCCGGCGTGTTCTTGATTTTTCCATTGTGTCCTATTTCTCCATATCAAATACCCAAACTGTATCATATTATTCATATTTAAGTGAATAATCAATTCAGTCATCATAACTTGGTGTTTTTAACCCAAGCAATCAAAAAGAGGAAATTTATTCAATATTTTCACTCATCTGTGAAGGAGGGGCTTTAATTCTTCATGATGGAGTTATTTTATATGGAAATCAATTTTACAAAAGCATTTGAATTGTAATCAAAAAACTTTTCCACAGCGGAGGCCGGATAAAGCAAGATGCTATCTTTATTCTTATTAAACAGGACAAACATTGAGTGTTAGGGAAATGCAAATAAAATAGTAAAACTAGCAAATGTATTTTTGGACCATAATGTCCCGAATGAGAGACCAGTTTCTGAGACGGACCCGTATATATTGGTGCATCCAACATGCTAAAAATGAATTTAAATTTTAATGAAGTTAAAAATGATTTCTTCAAACATTACAAATGTTTCAACCGTTATTCGTTGTGTAACACTATTAAGCTCCTTCATATTGCACTTTATTACAAAATCACCGTCATGAACCTGAAAAGTACCCAGTTTACTCGTCTGCTCCTACTATGAATCAGAATGAGAGTTTTCTCAGTAACTTGGCGATGCTGCGGTGTCTTCAGTGGAATTTCATGCTGTCGCAGTCTCTGAAACGAAGGGCAGATGCATTTACTGCATAGAACAACTGCACGTTTGTTGTGGTTTGTGTCGCAGTTTGCATGTACATCAACTAGCTATAAAATGTTGCATCTCCTCATGGATTGCCTTAATTATGCCTTTTTTTTTTTTTAGTTCCTTCTGTTTTGTTTTGTCTTGCTTTAGTGACTTTAGGGTATTGCATGCGTAATAAATTTTCAACCGAAAAAAATATCGCTAAATTTTGTTGTTGCTGTTTTATTTGTTTCCTGTAGTGAAAGAATTTTTAGCCAAAGCCAGAGAGGATTTCCTGCGGAAGTGGGAGTGTCCACCACAGGTAATGGATTTGCGACACTACAGCACTCCAAACAGATTTTTCAGTAAACTTAAAAACTGAAATGTAAAATCTTTTACTGTCCATGATCATTGTATGAGTCTTGCGTTTTTGTTGTTGTCTATTTATTTTGTTCAATCTTTCTTGTTTTTCTTTTTTGTCTTCCTTGTCAGTCTTGGGTTATTCTTTCTATTGTCTTTCTGGGTTTTTTTTTTTGTATATCGTGTATCTTTTTGCATACCGTTGTGGTGTTTTATTTCCTGTAACCTCTAAGCAAATTAAAAAAAACAAAACCAGTTTTTTCAGAGATCCTTTAAAGTCTATCTATGACATTTCTACACAACCCGTCTTCACTTGAATCTCTGCAGAGCACAACCTGCCTTGATGACTTTGAAAGACTGAAAACTCTGGGTACCGGTTCTTTTGGAAGAGTTATGTTAGTGAAACATAAAGGAACAGAGCAATACTATGCCATGAAGATCCTGGACAAGCAAAAAGTGAGTATAATATGAGAGGAAATATGAGTATTTTTCGGTGACTAGTTGAAAAGTTTTGGGTTTACTACATAGTGGAAACAGGAACCTTTTACTTTCAGAGTAAAAGCTTAAAGACGACACGTACACAAATGTGCACCACGTCGAGAGCTGATTCATTTTAGTAAATGTGATGTTCGGTTTGGTGGTGAGTGGGGATGTGCCTCCACTGTACACTACCGTTCAAAAGTTTGGGGTCACTTTGAAATGTCCTTATTTTTGAAAGAAAAGCACTGTTCTTTTCAATGCAGATCACTTTAAACTAATCAGAAATGCACGCTATACATTGCTAATGTGGTAAATGACTATTCTAGCTGGTTTTCGGTGCAATATCTCCATAGGTGTATAGAGGCCCATTTCCAGCAACTCTCACTCCAGTGTTCTAATGGTACAATGTGTTTGCTCATTGCCTCAGAAGGCTAATGGATGATTAGAAAACCCTTGTACAATCATGTTAGCACAGCTGAAAACAGTTGAGCTCTTTAGAGAAGCTATAAAACTGACCTTCCTTTGAGCAGATTGAGTTTCTGGAGCATCACATTTGTGGGGTCGATTAAATGCTCAAAATGGCCAGAAAAATGTCTTGACTATATTTTCTATTCGTTTTACAACTTGTGGTGGTAAATAAAAGTGTGACTTTTCATGGAAAACACAAAATTGTCTGGGTGACCCCAAACTTTTGAGCGGTAGTGTAGATGAACACGATGATAAAATCATCTATGTTAAAAAATTGAGATTCGTACTAACAGTTCTTCTGTTCTTAATATGTTGAATTCTAAAAATATCACTTCATTAGTTATTAGAGAAATCACGTGCTGATTGGTCGAGAAATTCGGACTACTTCTCGATAATCACCTCGAGTGACTCAGCAAAATGGCGGCCAATCACTTCCTTACTGTAAGTGAGGAAGAATTACAAATGATGAAAGAAAATGCTGTTCCTAAAAGCACTAAAGATGCTACAAAGTTTGGTCTAAAACTATTCAAAGGTAAAGGGGAATTGTGATTTATTTTATCTATTTCAAAACAAAGTACAGTGGTGCTTGAAAGTTTGTGAATGCTTTAGAATTTTATGTATCTCTGCATAAATATGACCTAAAACATCATCAGATTTTCACACAAGTCCTAAAAGTAGATAAAGAGAACCCAGTTAAACAAATGAGACAAAAATATTATACTTGGTCATTTATTTATTGAGGAAAATGATCCAATATTACATATCTGTGAGTGGCAAAAGTATGTGAACCTTTGCTTTCAGTATCTGATGTGACCCCCTTGTGCAGCAATAACTGCAACTAAACGTTTCCAGTAACTGTTGATCAGTCCTGCACACCGGCTTGGAGGAATTTTAGCCCGTTCCTCCGTACAGAACAGCTTCAACTCTGGGATGTTGGTGGGTTTCCTCACATGAACTGCTCGCTTCAGGTCTTTCCACAACATTTCGATTGGATTAAGGTCAGGGCTTTGACTTGGCCATTCCAAAACATTAACTTTATTCTTCTTTAACCATTCTTTGGTAGAACGACTTGTGTGCTTAGGGTCGTTGTCTTGCTGCATGACCCACCTTCTCTTGAGATTCAGTTCATGAACAGATGTCCTGACATTTTCCTTTAGAATTCGCTGGTATAATTCAGAATTCATTGTTCCATCAATGATGGCAAGCCGTCCTGGCCCAGATGCAGCAAAACAGGCCCAAACCATGATACTACCACCACCATGTTTCACGGATGGGATAAGGTTCTTATGCTGGAATGCAGTGTTTTCCTTTCTCCAAATATAACGCTTCTCATTTAAACCAAAAAGTTCTATTTTGGTCTCATCCGTCCACAAAACATTTTTCCATCAAGCCTTCTGGCTTGTCCACATGATCTTTAGCAAACTGCTGGGGTCCTTTGTGACCTCGCCGACTATTACACACCTTGCTCTTGTTAGTCGACCGCTCCTGGGGAGGGTAACAATGGTTTTGAATTTCCTCCATTTGTACACAATCTGTCTGACTGGATTGGTGGAGTCCAAACTCTTTAGAGATGGTTTTGTAACCTTTTCAGCCTGATGAGCATCAACAACGCTTTTTCTGAGGTCCTCAGAATGGAAATCTCCTTTGTTCGTGCCATGATACACTTCCACAAATGTGTTGTGAAGATCAGACTTCGATAGATCCCTGTTCTTTAAATAAAACAGGGTGCCCACTCACATCTGATTTGTCATCCCATTGACTGAAAACACCTGACTCTAATTTCACCTTCATATTAAGTACTAATCCTAGAGGTTCACATAATTTTGCCACTCAGATATGTAATATTGGATCATTTTCCTCAATAAATAAATGACCAAGTATAATATTTTTGTCTCATTTGTTTAACTGGGTTCTCTTTATCTACTTTTAGGACTTGTGTGAAAATCTGATGACGTTTTAGGTCATATTTATGCAGAAATATAGAAAATTCTAAAGGGTTCACAAACTTTCAAGCACCACTGTATTTTATGCAAATCAGCGTAGATAAGTGACACAAGCCTGCGCTGCACCGTTATTACATTTGCATGCTGCTTTTGAAGTTTGAAAAATGATTTTTTTTTTTTTTTTTTATACAATTAAGAATTTTTTTTAAATAATCAACTGTGTATTTATACTAAAACAGTTATCCACCTCAGGCTCAGTGAATATTGGTGAATAATAACCTTGACTTTGTCTCCCTTATTATTCACTGATATTTACTGAGCCTTCAACGAATAATTTAATTAATTCACTGGTAGTTAAATATTAAGGACTGAGTAAACCTGATGCTTATTTAGGAGATTAAACCCTCCATGACATATTTACTAATTCACAGATAACATTTCCATATTTCCAATTACATGTACAAATGTCGGGCGGCACGGTGGTGTAGTGGTTAGCGCTGTCGCCTCACAGCAAGAAGGTCCGGGTTCGAGCCCCGTGGCCGGCGAGGGCCTTTCTGTGCGGAGTTTGCATGTTCTCCCCGTGTCCGCGTGGGTTTCCTCCGGGTGCTCCGGTTTCCCCCACAGTCCAAAGACATGCAGGTTAGGTTAACTGGTGACTCTAAATTGACCGTAGGTGTGAATGTGAGTGTGAATGGTTGTCTGTGTCTATGTGTCAGCCCTGTGATGACCTGGCGACTTGTCCAGGGTGTACCCCGCCTTTCGCCCGTAGTCAGCTGGGATAGGCTCCAGCTTGCCTGCGACCCTGTAGAAGGATAAAGCGGCTAGAGATAATGAGATGAGATGTACAAATGTAATAATTTGACTTATGTACCGTGAACTTACTAATATTCTCTTGGACTCTGTTATTAAGATATAATCTTTTAGATTAACATTATTAGCTGCATTTTGGTTACTTAATTGCAGTTCATTAACTATGAACTTATAAACTGTATGTACTGTTAAAGTAAGTAAATAAATCTTTTGCTTAAAGGCATAGTAGGCAATTTTGCAGCAGCCAGCAATAATAAACTAGATTTTGAAAGTATCTAGCTGAAAAATCCTCCTCCTCCCTGCAGCGCTCGCGCCAATGCAGCTCCTCCAAAAACACATGAACGCGCACTGCCCGACTACCGCTGGAGTCCATGAGAGTGCGTTGGGAGAGGGGAGTGCAGCACATTGTTGTCTCATCAGACGAACAAAATTCCTCCAGATAACTCCCTCAGTTGTTGCCATCGTTGAAAAGCAATACTGATGTTCACTCTGCATTCATCTCTTGCTTTTGCCGCCTTCACGTGCTTGTCGGAAGGTCATGCTTCCCACATGTGAAGTCGAAATTACGAGTATGTCATGTTCAAGTGATTGGTTGTCGGAGTGAAATGAAAAATAGCAGGCGCAAGATTCCTTCTCATTAATTTCTTGAGGAAGTCCTGTTCTATTTTGAATCTGTAATGCACATGCTAAACAGCATTGTTCTACGTATACCATGTAACGTGTACACAGACTGCAGATTAGACTACATACACAAGCAACAGCTAGCAATAGTTGTATTGCTAAAAATCAGCAATTGCATATCATCCACTGCTGAAACTATTCTTCTTCTCTGCAGTATTCAAAGGTCGAAGTTAATTCTAACTCAGGAACTTGAGTATCAAAATAATTTCTGAAGTTCCCTTTAGAAATTACGAGTTGAAGTGGTGTTCATGTGCAACTTCGAAGTCAGCAACTTGAATTGAACATAATTCCAATAGCACATGAAGTCAGCGTTTATCCAACTTCTTTTTCATCATAGCATTTTCTACTTCACTCCTTCTTTACTTGATTTGTTCAGGTATAATGTTAGGGGTAACTGAAAATTTTGACGGCCCAAATTGATGGGACTGGTTTTTCACAGTCCTGCGACTACAACAGATGATGGATTTTTAATTTTTTTTTTTTTTATTGTTGGAGCGTTTGATTTATTCATTGCTGTCGGGATGTAAAGAGAATTTCAAGAAATACAAAAAACCCCAGTTTCTGAACAAAATCGCCTTCCATGCCTTTAAATATTAATAAAATTCATAAGGGAGTGCGATGGGAGAGTTGGTGGGAATTTGTGGAGCCGAATTGCAGAGAAAAATTTGTACAGTTAGTACAAGTGTTATTGACGGTATTTGCTACTTCTGGTGTATTAATTCTGAAATGCATTGTTTGTTAACTAATGTATCACAATGTCAGTTAAATGTTGATGCAGTTGTCGTTTTTGAAATATTTTTCATTGACGCAGTAAGTCAGAAGTAGCATAAATTTTAATCAGCATACTATAATGTTTGATATTATAATAATTATAATTATTATGTGGCACAAGCTGCTTCCAGTAAAATCTTGCGCTCTGATTGGTTCCTTGGCAGGCAGAATTTTCCCGTAATGCCCATTAGTGATTACGGACTCTCTCTCCAAGGAGCTGGCTTTCAATGCTACAAACAAACAAAAACAAAAAAAGATAAATTGGAAATCCATTTTAATGAAAAATAAACCAATTTAGATTTTATATATATATATATATATATATATATATATATATATATATATATAATCTCATTATCTCTAGCTGCTTTATCCTGTTCTACAGGGTCGCAGGCAAGCTGGAGCCTATCCCAGCTGACTACGGGCGAAAGGCGGGGTACACCCTGGACAAGTCGCCAGGTCATCACAGGGCTGACACATAGACACAGACAACCATTCACACTCACATTCACACCTACGCTCAATTTAGAGTCACCAGTTAACCTAACCTGCATGTTTTTGGACTGTGGGGGAAACCGGAGCACCCGGAGGAAACCCATGCGGACACTGGGAGAACATGCAAACTCCACACAGAAAGGCCCTCGCCGGCCACGGGGCTCAAACCCGGACCTTCTTGCTGTGAGGCGACAGCGCTAACCACTACACCACCGTGCTGCCCTATATCTATCTATATCTATATGTATGTGTGTGAGAGTAAAAAGTATTTGATCCCTTGCTGATTTTGTTGGTTTGCCCACTAATAAAGACATGATCATTCTATACTTTTAATGGTAGATGTATTCTAACATGGAGAGACAGAATATCAAAACGAAAATCCAGAAAATAACTTTAAAGAATATATTTTAATTGATTTGTATTTCATTGAGGGAAATAAGTATTTGATCCCTCTAGCCAAAAGCACTTAATACTTGGTAGCAAAGCCTTTGTTTGCAAGCACAGCGGACAGACGTTTGTTGTAGTTAACCACAAGGTTAGCACACATATCAGGGGGAATTTTGGCCCACTCTTCTTTGCAGATCCTCTCTAAATCATTAAGGTTGGTGGGCTGTCGCTTGGCAACTCGGACCTTCAGCTCCCTCCATAGATTTTTGATTGGATTGAGGTCCGGAGACTGGCTGGGCCACTCCATGACCTTAATGTGGTTCTTCTTGAGCCACTCTTTGTTGCCTCTGCTGTATGCTTCGGGTCGTTGTCATGTTGGAAGACCCAACCACGGCCCATTTTCAACTTCCTGGCAGAGGGGAGGAGGTTGTCCCACAGGACTGCACAGTACATGGCTCCATCCATCTTGCCACTGATGCGGTGAAGTAGCCCTGTGCCCTTGGCAGAGAAACACCCCCAAAACATAATGCTTCCACCTCCATGCTTGACGGTGGGCACAGTGTTCCTGGGGTCATAGGCAGCATTTTTCTTCCTCCACACATGACGAGTAGAGTTTAGGCCAAATAGTTCAATTTTGGTCTCGTCTGACCAGAGAACCTTCTCCCAATCACTTTGTACATCTTTGAGGTGATCATTGGCATACTTTAGGAGGGCCTCCACATGTGCCTTCTTAAGCAGGGGTACCTTTCGGGCACTGCAGGATTTTAATCCATTGCGGCGCAAAGTGTTGCCAATTGTTTTCCTGGTGACTGTGGTCCCAGCTGCCTTGAGGTCATTCACTAACTCCCGCTGTGTGGTTGCAGGCCGATTTCTCACAGTTCTCATGATCATTGCCACCCCACGAGGTGAAATCTTCTGTGGAGCACCAGACTGAGGTCTACTGATGGTCATGTTATACTTCTTAAATTTTCTCACAATTGCACCAATGGTTGTTACTTTAATACCCAGCATCTTGCTAATGTTTTTGTAGCCCATTCCAGATTTGTGCAGGTCAACAATCCTGTCTCTGAGGTCCTGAGAGAGTTCTTTGGTCTTCCCCATGTTGGAGAGTTTGGAATCTGTCTGATTGTCTGATTCTGTGAACAGGTGTCTTTCATACAGGTGATTAGTTAGAACAGGTGTCTTCAATTCAGGTAACAAGTTGATTGGGAGTGTCTAACTGGTCTCTGTGAAAGCCAGAACTCCTAATGCATACTAGGGGATGAAATACAAATCAATTAAAATATATTCTTTAAAGTTATTTTCTGGATTTTCTTTTTGATATTCTGTCTCTCCATGTTAGAATACATTTACCATTAAAAGTATAGAATGATCATGTCTTTATTAGTGGGCAAACCAACAAAATCAGCAAGGGATCAAATACTTTTTACTCTCACTGTGTGTGTGTGTGTGTATATATATATATAATTTTTTTTTTTTACTCTTTATCAGAACATTTACGTATTACTTGATTGGAGAAATAAATTCAATTTTGAAACTGCTAGCCATTTATTCTGCATGCATGACTCAACTATGTTACAAATATGACATGACTGAAAGCAACATCACGCCTCATTATAATGACCATCTATTTTAATCTTAGAAATAAAAATGTTTAATTTCTACGAGCCTACGGCTTGGTCCGTGTTGTCAAGACCTCGATCTGATATTTTCCCGTAAAGACCTCACGCTCAGTTAATAAGTAGTTAAAAATATTAATTTGCCTGTAATTTTATATTGCCACAGACAGAATAAACGTGGCTATTAGCAGCACTGTTACACTATGGGTTAGGGCCATGTAAACAACACAAACTGAAAAGCATCACTTTCTTTAACATTGCATTCAGACCAAATGAATTGATTGGATGGCCTACCTACCTGTCTACTTGTGCTCATTCTGCACTCATTGCACATGACTGGAGTCTTCCACAAGACTAGGCAGTCATACTGCTAAATCTAGTGAGCTAGTTGACACCTGTGAGTACTAACAATTGCCGTGTTCATTGTTTACATTCATTATGATAATGTTGGGTGTTTTCTTAAAAGTGAGGTAGTGATAATGACACGCTACGCTCCTCTCTCCAACACTCTTTCTCATGGACTCGTCCTCCAGCAGTAGTCGGGCAGTGCGCGTTCACGTACAGGCTTGTGGTACTCCGGTCCGACTCGTGCCCTAATTTTAAGGACTCATAACTTGACTTGGACTTGAGCACTGATGACTTGGACTCGTGCATTAACTGCATTCGAACTCGTAAATTGGACACGAGGACTCTGATTTTTCTTTATTTTTTGTAACATGCCATAATAATTTGCCATAAGATATTTATATATACATTAATTTTTGTACTAATTTCATGCAAGAGTGTCACACCTGTGTGCCTTGGTACGTGCATCAGATAGGCTCTCGGGCATGCTCTGGACAGCGCGCACGCCAAGCTGACTCTCTCGCACGCGCTGTAAATGACTCACATCTGCACAGGATTAAGGCGTAATCAGTGCGCCTGTATAAAAACTGTCAAAACGCACTTACTTTGCGAAGTATTGAGTAGGGTGCATCAGTTGCCCTCACTTTCATAAAATCTGATGCATTTTTGTTTGGGTGTTCCTTTTCACCAATAAATACATCCTGTAAAATTTTTTTGACCATATTCAAAAGTCTAATGGTGGCACCATGAGGTTCTTTTTTTTTTTGCCAAAAAACGCTTATTTTATGTTTTCGCGTAAGGTTTGAATCACAATGTTGGACTCCGTTTATTGATTTCTTGTGAGCCAGAGATCATGTTAAGAACCTTTGCAAGGGATTGAGAAGCATTAATGTGATTCATAATACATTTGTATTGTTTAAAAGTAGTTGAACAGTGATTCAATGAACAGCTAAAACTCAAACTGGTGCTTGATAATATATTTAGAATATGGACTAAAAATGTGTATCTAAGACAGACCTGGGCATTTTCCGGCCCGCGGGCCACATCCGGCCCTTTGGTTCATTCTGACCGGCCCGCGTAAGGTTAATTAGAAATTACAAAATAAACGTATTTTCTAATTTTACCTCATGCATGGACTGAATGTGCATTGCTTTTATTTTGAAGTTGTGTTCAACAAAAACGCAATGCGCGCGATATGAAATTCCACGAAACCTAATCCCGCGATAACTACTTCCATAATTTGCCCAGACCAACCACAAACTTGTACGTCATCCTTCAAACGGTCCAGCCAATCACGTAGTGTGACGTCACCAGCAGGCGCCGGAGCCGATCTGTAGATCTGATACCTACACCGAATCGACGTTTTCAGTGATGAAGTTTAACAAATCCAGGTATAGATCCTCTCTCACCGATAATCATCTGTCAGCTGTGCTTCGCATCTCCACCTCAGACATTCAACCTGACTCTGATGCACTCGTTAAAGACCAACAGAGACTAGATTTCTCTCACTGAACAAATAAAAAACTGAAAAACACCAAATGAGGTGATTAGACTACAAACGTGAGCATCATTATTTTATATGATGCATCTTGCTTGATATTTGGAGTAGAAAGACAATATTGGGATGTCTTTATTGTGTTTTGGGGTGAATGTGACTGAAAAAAAAATGGTACAAACGTTCACATTTTGTTAACCATTGTTTTGGGAAATTTGATTGAATAAATGACATTTTTTGTAAGGCAACCTCGTTTTTTCCATACTCTTACCAGTCTTTTTTTTTTTAAAGATTTTTTTTTGGGCTTTTTTCACCTTTATTGGATAGGACAGTGTAGAGACAGGACAGGAAATGAGTGGGAGAGAGAGACGGGGAGGGATCGGGAAATGACCTCGGGTCGGAACCGAACCCAGGTCCCCGGATCCATGGCACGGCGCCCTAGCCACCTGAGCCACGATGCCCCCTACTCTTACCAGTCTTAGCAGCTTGTAAAACCAATGTTATTTATTGGTTTATATAAAGAAATACAATTAATATTATGCAGAATTTAGTTCAGCCTTTTGGTCCGGCCCTCCACAAAATTTTCTGTTTCTCATGTGGGCCCATGGAAAAAATAATTGCCCACCCCTGATCTAAGATATTTGGTATACTCTATAAGGTGCCATAATGTTTCATGAAAAGTGATCGAAATTTTGCCATAAAATAGCAGCTTTTTCCATAACTTTGAGCTCCTGGTGCCACCATTAAACTTTTTGAATTTTGTCAAAATATTTCACCCAGTGTGTTTTCTTACCAAAAGGAACATAAAAACAAAAATGCATCATGATCGGAGGAACTTTTCATTTTTAGGGGGCAACTGATGCACCCTAGTATTGAGTTGCATTGCTGACACGTTACCAAGCCTTTCCTTGTTTGGTTTCCTGATCCCTGATTTCCTGTTTCTCATCTTTGATTCTGCTGAGTCTACGATAGCCTGTTTGCGCCTCGCTTGACCTATCGCCTGTTTCACCGTTTTATGATTTTGCCTGCCGTTCTGGATTGTTCTCCTTTCTTCATTTGTATTAATAAGCACACCTTCTGCACTTACATCCGTCTCCCAACCATTTCGGACAGAATACTTTGCACTCGCTGACAAAGAGAAGCGCATTCACCTGTTCATACGTCATGGTCAGGAACAAACTAATGTTAATGGCACTGAAACAACCATTGTGAAATGGTGCAGTTGGAGTCTTGTTTTCGGACTCGACTTGGATCAATAGTGGACTTGACTCGAATTTTTTTTAATGACGAACACTGGGGACTCGAGACTGGACTTGGATTCGAGGTTGAGTGACTCGACAGCAACACTCTTCATGTGTTTTGGAGGAGTGGCCTGAGGTGGAGAATTTTTCAGTTGGATACTTTCAAACTCTCGCTTACTTTTGCTGGTTTCTCCAAAATGACCTACCCTAGCTTTAAGCATGTTTAATTTGATAATATAATGTTGATCCAGTCAGCCAGTATTTCTTCTGCTTGTTCTCAAGGTGGTGAAGCTGAAACAAATAGAACACACGTTAAATGAGAAGAGAATATTGCAGGCCGTCTCTTTTCCATTCCTTGTCAGATTGGAATACTCTTTCAAGGTAAATGACCGGTTGGATGATTTTATCACTTAATGTTTCAGTGTGTGTAATTATATCTTTATGATCATAGTGCTTCCTTTAGCAGTTATATTCTGGCTTTTCAGGACAACTCAAACTTGTATATGGTTATGGAGTATGTCCCGGGTGGAGAGATGTTCTCACACCTCAGACGAATTGGAAGATTCAGGTGAATAGTAAGACTGTGTCACTAATAATAAACTTAATTCATCCACTGGTTTGCTGCTCGTCTTTATTTGAATTTGTTCATTCGTTTGGACTCCTTTAATATTTTACCCTGTGCCCAAAGTGAGCACCATGCCCGGTTCTATGCAGCTCAGATCGTGCTTACGTTTGAGTACCTCCACTCGCTAGACCTCATCTATAGAGACCTGAAGCCTGAGAATCTTCTCATTGATCAACATGGATACATCCAGGTATGTAAATCTGTGATATCCACCAGTATAAATCCTAAACTAATTTCTTACATCCTGCAACTTTTTTTGTTACGTGATGTAATGTGTGTGTGTGTGTGTGTTAGGTCACAGATTTTGGTTTTGCAAAAAGAGTAAAAGGCAGAACTTGGACATTATGTGGCACACCAGAATACCTGGCTCCAGAGATCATCCTTAGCAAGGTAAAACTGACCGCATACATCATGCACAATGCTTTCATATCCGTAGTAAATTTGCTCCAACATTTACTTAATAGCTATTGTTCTATACTTTTTGTTTGTGTTTAGGGCTACAATAAAGCTGTGGATTGGTGGGCTCTTGGTGTTCTGATCTACGAGATGGCCGCAGGTTACCCACCATTTTTTGCTGACCAGCCAATCCAGATATATGAGAAAATAGTATCTGGAAAGGTAAGCATTTGTCTGCCACAGTTATCTCGAATAATCTTTTCTATGTTGAACCATTGAACTAGTTTAGCATAGATTAGACAACATGCATGTTTTCATTTGAGCCAAATGACATTAGTGAGCATTTGCATATTTTGGCTCCAGGTACGATTCCCTTCTCACTTCAGTTCCGATCTGAAGGACTTGCTTCGAAACCTTCTTCAGGTTGATCTCACCAAACGCTTTGGCAATCTAAAAAACGGCGTCAATGACATTAAAAACCACAAGTGGTTTGCTACAACAGATTGGATCGCTATTTATGAAAGAAAGGTATGCCTGTTTGTTTGTTTGTTTGTTTTAATAATTTAAAATGTTTTGAATAGGAAGTCACTTCTAATGTTAAATAAATTATAAATATTTAACCTTGCTTACTTTGGTTGTATGCCAAATGCCGATGTTGGACAAATTCTTAAAGCAAAGTCGTGTGACCGTCACCAAGGAAATGTCATTCTGAGTGACATAAATGTAGATAAAATATTTAGTCGCAGAGGAGATTTGGTCGATAAGAGAATGTGAACTTGCTGTTCAACTGGTTCCACACCCGCCGTTTCTCGAAGAATCAGTTAGCACAACTAGATTAGACTGCTAATTAATGATTAGCACTCACTTAAATGCCATACAGTACCAGTTAAAAGTTTGGACACCCCTACTCATTCATAGATTTTTCTTTATTTTGACTATTTTCTATAGAACAATACTGAAGATACCAAAACTATGAAATAACATCTGGAACGTACGTGTGTGTGTGTGTGTGTGTGTGTGTGTGTGTGTGTGTATATATATATATATATATGTGTATGTGTGTATGTTATTTACCAGCTGGGAGGTCCGTATCGTGAAATATCGTGACCGAGGTCTTGAAAGTACTGGCCGAGGTCACGGTATTTCCCCATACGGACCGACCTTAAGCTGGTAAATAATATATTTATTTTTTTCTTTACCAAATTCTAACAGAAAACGAGAGCGCCCGAAAGGGAAAACCGAGCCGAGCCACCATTTTGAATCCTCTTTCACGACCTGTAATGCAAATGGCTTCCTCCTCGGTATACAAGTGCACTTCCATGGCAGGAAAAAAACTACATTTTGCCGCCTATGTAGTCCCCTATTTATACAAAATTGAGTCATTCAGGATTCAGCCATGTTTTTGCTCGGTGTTAGCAACAGTTTTTAGCTTTCTCCTGAAATGTTTTTTTTTTTTTTTTTTTTTTTTTTATTTCTTCTTCCTCAGGGTAGTAAAACTCGCTTTCGCTGTGAACACTGTCATTATCGCTATCCATGCTGTAAAATTAATGCTATTCTCCTGAGAAATGCTGGCAAAAATGTATGATTTTTGATAATCTTATAAATAAATCTTGTACAAAAAAAAAAAAAAGATAAACGTTGACAAAAAAATGCGACTATGTATGTTGTTGTGAACGAGCGAGTAACCGGGGTCCGTAACTGGGGTCTGTATCGTAGGATACGGACTCGCTCGCCAGCCAATCAGAGCGCAGGATTTGATGGATACCAGACTGTGGAAAAAAATTAATGGAATTATGTTGTGAACACGAAAAGTGTTTTAAAAAAAACCTCTTTCATATTTTAGATTTTTCGAAGTAGCCACCATTTACCTTGACGCTTTGCACACTATTGGCATTATCTTAACCAGCTTCATGAGAAAGTCACCTGGAATGCTTTTCAATTATCAGGTGCCTCGTCAGAAGTTAATTAGTGCAATTTCTTGCTTTCTTAATGTGTTTGAGATTAAATACAACCCCGATTTCGAAAAAGTTGGGACAAAGTACAAATTGTAAATAAAAACGGAATGCAACGATGTGGAAGTTTCAAAATTCCATATTTTATTCAGAATAGAACATAGATGACATATCAAATGTTTAAACTGAGAAAATGTATCATTTAAAGAGAAAAATTAGGTGATTTTAAATTTCATGACAACAACACATCTCAAAAAAGTTGGGACAAGGCCATGTTTACCACTGTGAGACATCCCCTTTTCTCTTTACAACAGTCTGTAAACGTCTGGGGACTGAGGAGACAAGTTGCTCAAGTTTAGGGATAGGAATGTTAACCCATTCTTGTCTAATGTAGGATTCTAGTTGCTCAACTGTCTTAGGTCTTTTTTGTCGTATCTTCCGTTTTATGATGCACCAAATGTTTTCTATGGGTGAAAGATCTGGACTGCAGGCTGGTCAGTTCAGTACCCGGACCCTTCTTCTACGCAGTCATGATCTGTAATTGATGCAGTATGTGGTTTGGCATTGTCATGTTGGAAAATGCAAGGTCTTCCCTGAAAGAGACGTCGTCTGGATGGGAGCATATGTTGCTCTAGAACCTGGATATACCTTTCAGCATTGATGGTGTCTTTCCAGATGTGTAAGCTGCCCATGCCACACGCACTAATGCAACCCCATACCATCAGAGATGCAGGCTTCTGAACTGAGCGCTGATAACAACTTGGGTCGTCCTTCTCCTCTTTAGTCCGAATGACACGGCGTCCCTGATTTCCATAAAGAACTTCAAATTTTGATTCGTCTGACCACAGAACAGTTTTCCACTTTGCCACAGTCCATTTTAAATGAGCCTTGGCCCAGAGAAGACGTCTGCGCTTCTGGATCATGTTTAGATACGGCTTCTTCTTTGAACTATAGAGTTTTAGCTGGCAACGGCGGATGGCACGGTGAATTGTGTTCACAGATAATGTTCTCTGGAAATATTCCTGAGCCCATTTTGTGATTTCCAATACAGAAGCATGCCTGTATGTGATGCAGTGTCGTCTAAGGGCCCGAAGATCACGGGCACCCAGTATGGTTTTCCGGCCTTGACCCTTACGCACAGAGATTCTTCCAGATTCTCTGAATCTTTTGATGATATTATGCACTGTAGATGATGATATGTTCAAACTCTTTGCAATTTTACACTGTCGAACTCCTTTCTGATATTGCTCCACTATTTGTCGGCGCAGAATTAGGGGGATTGGTGATCCTCTTCCCATCTTTACTTCTGAGAGCCGCTGCCACTCCAAGATGCTCTTTTTATACCCAGTCATGTTAATGACCTATTGCCAATTGACCTAATGAGTTGCAATTTGGTCCTCCAGCGGTTCCTTTTTTGTACCTTTAACTTTTCCAGCCTCTTATTGCCCCTGTCCCAACTTTTTTGAGATGTTGCTGTCATGAAATTTCAAATGAGCCAATATTTGGCATGAAATTTCAAAATGCCTCACTTTCGACATTTGATATGTTGTCTATGTTCTATTGTGAATACAATATCAGTTTTTGAGATGTTGTAAATTATTGCATTCCGTTTTTATTTACAATTTGTACTTTGTCCCAACTTTTTTGGAATCGGGGTTGTAATAATACAGTAAATAGCCCTATTCCACAACTGTAGTAATCCATACATTATTATGTCAAGAAGCGCTCAACTAAGTAAAGAGAAACGACATCCATCATTACTTTAAGACATGAAGAAGTGTCTTTTAATTAATAAAAATAAAGAAAAACCATTGAATTGTAAGGTGTGTCCAGACTTTTGACTGGTACTATAAATCAGGACGTATTCTTAAACCTGACAGAGGGCCCAAGGCCACTGAGGAAACAATATCTGTGCCATTTGAATGATTATTTAATTACAACATCATTCAAATGTGGCAGTTGTAATCACACTTGCTTCCTTAGTGTTAAAATTGACGTATACCCCTAGTCCATTAGAGAAACACTACAGGACACCATAGGTGGCTATTAAGAGATTGTATCCGGCAGGCAACTACAGGTTCAAGAGCCAGAGAAAGAAAATAAACACCAAAATCACAAGTTTTACTTTGTGTACAGTATAGCTATGTTTCGATTGAATTCGTTACGCAGTATTACAACATAGCTTGATGTTCTTATAACACAAGATACTCGTTAAAAATCCATCCACCTGCTGCACTACAGACATTGGTAGAGGTGTGATCTAGTTGATGGTACAATGCGTTTCAGTTTCAGGAACGTGCAGCTACACTCTATGGCCAAAAGTATGTGGATCACACCCACTTCACCAAAGTTGAAAGCACACAATTGTCACAAATGTCTTTGTAAACTACTGAAACTAATGGCCCTTTTCCACTACCCTTTTTCAGCTCACTTCAGCTCGCTTCAGCTCACTTCAGCCCGACATGGCTCGCGTTTCGACTACCAAAAACCAGCACGACTCAGCTCGCTTCAGCCCTGCTTAGCCCCTAAAACTCGCACCGTTTTGGAGTGGGGCTGAAGCGAGCCAAACCGTGCCGAGTGAGGCTGGGGGCGTGAGCAGACACTCCGCTGTGCACTGATTGGTGAGGAGGAGTGTCCTCACATGCCCACACACGCCCCGTGAGCACGCTGGGATCTGTAAACACCGCAAACCCGGAAGAAGAAGAATTACGAATTACGAGAATTTCTGAAGCCTTATGCGCCTCGCCTCATCTATACGCTCTTGCCAGTATCTGTTGGCGTTGTCAGTGACAACAAGCCACAGCACCAAGACCAGCAACACTAACGACTCCATGTCCTCCATGTTTATTGTTTACTATTCGGGTCGTGAGACTACCGCTTAAAAGATCACTGATGTCACTGTTTGCGCTGCTTAACGACATCACGTGACGTCCACCCACTTTCGCTAACTCCACCCACTTCCAGCCAGCACGGTTCAGCGCGGTTGTAGTCGAAATGCAACTCCAACAGCCCCGCTCAGCTCGACTCAGCACGGCACGGCTCAGCCGCGTTTGTAGTGGAAAAGCAGCATAAGAGCCCTAGACATGCTCCAGCATGACAATCCCCCTGTGCACAACGCGAGCTCCATGAGGACATGGTTTGTGAAGGTCAGAGTGGAAGAACTCGAGGCCTACACAGAGCCCTGACCTCAACCCCACCGAACAATTTTGGAACGAACTGGAATGTAGACCGAGCCCCAGACCTTGTCTTCTCGCCTGACATCAGTATCTGGCCTCATTAATGCTTTTGTGGCTGAATGAACACGCATCCCCACAACCTTGCTCCAAAACCTAGTAGAAAACCTTCTCAGAAGAGTGGAGGCTTTTATAGCTTCAAAGAGGGAACCAAGGCCATTTTAATGCCTATGATTTTGGAACGAGATGTTCAAGCATGTGTGAGTCTGATGGTCAGGTTTCCACATACTTCTGGCCATATAGTGCATGTGGAAACGGTCAGGAAGCCAAGCGAAATAAATACAGGGCATAGCGATCCTTCTAGCACAGTACATCAGTCTGTGGTTAAACTTCTTGGCGGGGGAAATAAAGACGATCGCTCGACTCAAATGATTTGCTGTATAATGATGCAAAAACATGATCGGGACAGAGTAACGACTGTGGCTCGACGGGTAATATACTTGTTCATTTCTCTTAGCCTGCGCTTTACTAGTTATCATATGTTATTCCATTAGCTGTCACTTCTTAGCCTCGTTAATAAGGTTTCCAGGCAATGAAAACATGAGACTGGGCAGCACATTGTTGAGAGATTTCTCATGAACAATGATGAGACATGAGCTTTGGTGTTTGGGACACAGTTTGAGAGCGTTCTGTTTTCAGGTTGAGGCTCCCATCATACCAAAGTGCAGAGGCCCAGGTGACACGAGCAACTTCGATGACTATGAAGAAGAGGAGATCCGAATCTCAGACACGGAGAAGTGTGCTAAGGAGTTCATGGAGTTTTAGTAGGACGAGAGTTCTCAAAGGGCTCTTACATGTTGGGATATTTTTTTCCTTTACTTTGCACTCCTTGAAAGGTGAAAGTGAAGCTCCGACCATCACGTGTGTTTAGACTGTTTCACGTTTCTTCATTCCATGAAGTTGCGAGAGATTCATGAGTGCCATGATCTCTGTGTGCAATTTGCACCAAGCTATAAATGATGTTCGGCACGAAATGCAGTTTCTCTTTTGGGCTGCAACACAAAGCACCAGACACACTCTTAGGTTTTTTTTTTTTTTTTTGTTAGGTTTCTAGCATCATTTATGAAAAATATTGTTTTCTTCCTGTAATTATTTTTTTAACTGGGATGAATGAAGAGGCCACTTTTACTTGTGTTGAAGGAAATTATTACTATTAGTCTGTGATAATGCACTTTTTTAAGGATTGGTGCTGCTTGTTCTTGCCAGCAACATATTACATCAGTTACGTGCTAAATCAGTTCTTAAGCTTTATGCTCTTCGTGACATATTCACTTCCCGCCTACGTAGAGTGAATGTGTGTATGCTTGTGGGTGGTGTGTGTGTGCGTGCGCGCATGTATGTGCAAAAAGCCTACAGTAAGAGTATTCTGAAAGATGATGATTTATTATTATTATTAAAATGCAATTCACAATAATAGCCAGAGCAGACAGTAGAAGAATACATATTGAAATGTTACATCACTTTTGTGTTTAATTTCTTGATGAAGTTGTTAAGATGCTCGTTACATTTGTACAATTGGTGCACCAGCTAGGCCTGTCATGATTATAAAATTTTGGCTGACAATTCGCACCCAAATAATTACAGTTTACTATTTCCTTTAATGCCACTCTTATAATAAAAGCATAACAGGAGTGTAATTATGCCCATATAGTTGAGGGCAAAACTTTGCATCTTTCTAGGTTTTAGGATGCAAAATGGATTTATTTTTATTTTATTCAACTCTAATTTATCTACAAATAAAATAGACTTCCTGATAAATTTGTAAAACGAAATGTTGGTCTATCCAACAATAAGACATCAGTCTAAAATGCAAGGAAAATTCTAAATGAGACATAATGTGACATCTGTTATAACATCTATATAAAGAACAAAATTCTTACCATTCATTATTTAACCTTTTCTGTTACGTGGGGTAATGGAGGCATGCACTAAATGGGTTCATTTTCTTTGGTTTCTCATAAGGTGATACAAACTTTTGCACTAGACTGTGCGTCAGCATTTATTAACCCTGAGCATAGAATGTTTCCTTTGCCTTCTAGACCATTTAGAAAATCACAAAGAGAGACAAAGGACAAATCAAGAAATGCGTAAACTCGATGACTGAAATGCACAAGAAGGTACGATGGAATAATGTACTATTCAATAGTAATCTTAAATCTTTACACATTTTAGCAAGTGTTAGTAAATTTTACATTAGAAACCCGAGTTAAAGATTTAAGGATTAAAGCCTGTGATTGAGAATAGTGATAACGAAAAATCTAATTAAAAATAATCAGTTGATTAACTCCTGCTGAATACAAACAGTATATCTTTATAGAAACGTGGTGGAATTTATTTTATTCCACAGCACTGTTGAATTCTTGAATCTGAAGGTCGGTCGATTTTAATTTTCTATAACAGCAGCTCTGAATGTAGATGCGACTGTAATCGAAATGACAGGTTTGTATTATTACACTCATTCCAATATATTACTATTTCTATTTTTGGAGTAACAACCTGTTCAAAGGACTTGGTACCACGAAGTCTGTTAATAAACGCATGAATAAAAAGTGTTGTTATTTAACAAAGCTATATCATTGTTGATATGGTCAGGATTTCTATAAGGATTTGTTTTGTTTAAGGACTCTCAGGTGTCAGCACTTTGTAACGGTCAGTAGCAGGCTTGTAGTACTCGAGTCCAGAACTCAGACTCGAGTCCAACTCGTGCCCTAATTTTAAGGACTTGTGACTTGACTTGGACTTGAGCACTGAGGACTCGGACTCGTGCATTAACTGCATTCGGACTCGTAAATTGGAGACGAGGACTCTGATTTTTCTTTATTTTTGTAACATGCCATAATAATTTGGCATAAGATACTTATATCTACATTAATTTTTATACTAATTTCGTGCAAGAGAATGCACATTCACCTGTTCGTACGTCATGTTCAGGAACAAAGTAACATTAATGGCGCTAAAATGCCTGGAGAGAACGACCCTAGGATTGTCCGCTTTGCTTATACAGACTGCTTGTGCAGTGGGGAGAAAAAACTGCACTGCTATGTTCCATATGTAGAAGAACTATCGAGGAGACGACGGGGACGACCTCGAACTTCAATCGTCATTTGGCAAAACTACACCCGGAGAAGTAAGTGATGCGCTACGTTCATTGCCCTGTTGATAGCGGGGCTTGCTTGCTGACTGATGAACTAGCTAGTGTTAACCCTCTCTCATGTTATTTGTCCTGTTGATAGTGGGCGGGGCTTGTGTCGGACTCGACTCGGATCAGTAGTGGACTCGACTTGAACACTGGGGACTAGACTAGACTCGGACTCGACACCACTGGTCACTAGGTTTTCCTCCGTGACACAGTCTTCGGGACAAAGTACAGGTTTTTAGTAACATGGCAAGCTGCTCTTTTTGTTTTGTTTTTTGCTTTAATAAAAGAGAGAGAAAAAGAGATACTGGTCAATGAATGACTGTTTACCGTATATTTGCTATACACTGCAAAAAATGACAGTACATTAAAATATCTTGAACATGGTCCATATGATCTAGCGTCTCCTATTAGAAGATTACAACACACCAAATCTGAGATTATTAAACCTAATTCTAGACATTTTTACTCCTTTTAAACTTGAAATCGTCTTGTTCTATTGGTTAATTTTGCTTGTTTTCAGTATTTATTTCTAGAAACAAACAGCAAAATGATCTGCCAATAGAATAAAAAAAAATTAAAGCTTAAAAATAAAATAATACAATGTTTCGAAATAGTCTTGATAATCTTATGTTTGATTTATAAATAATCTTCTAATAGGAAATAGATCAGTTTGACTATACTGAAGATTCTTAAGATTTTCACTTGCGAGATATATATATATATATATATATATATATATATATATATATATATATATATATTATTATTATTTTTTTTTTTTTGTAGTTTAACGCAAGTCAGCAAACCTTGTTTTGCAGATCATCAACAATAAAGGTACAATGTTCTTCAGTAATTCAAACATTGCAATCATTTGACAAATTGCGGTCGTACAAAAGAAATAACCCCCTTTTTTTTTTTACATTCTGTTTGAGGTAACAGTAAGCCTGCATTGTACTGGACCACGTTACACAACTACATCATTGATTTGATTATTTTTCTACACCAAGTGTTTTATTCCATATTTATCATTCGTTCAAAGTCAGTAAGTTTATTCTGGTCAGTGGATCTGGAGCCTTTCTGGGAATATTCGCCGTGAAGCAGGAATAGACCGACGCCCTTCTTTTAATCAGCTGAAATAATCTCACGATTAGGCCATGATGTTAATTATGACAGGCCTAACACCTGTATGGGAAAGAAAGACAGACTTTTTAATCTGTGACTCCACTTCCCCAGTTCACACTGTTACTCTCCTCTACAACCATCTCCTCAACTGTGGACTGTGCTTTGCTTCATGTTTTCCTCATCACCTTGCATTCCACAAAATGTTTTATTTCCTTCATTCATTCGAGCACATGGCTCTCTGTTACCGTAGATTGCGGCATTTACATTCAGCACACACGCAAACGTTATTTTGCTGACCGAATTGTGTTTATCGTTTCATATGTCTCTCTCTTTATGAAGTCTGTTTATAAATATATGTTAAAGAAATGACTTAGACATATAATGTTCTATTCGTTGAAGCCTTCTGACTGACATTTCTGGAAAAAGTCATTTTGAAGTTCATAAATTTTAGTGGAAGGCGGTGTTTTTGTTTTATTTGAATGTTCAGCACTTGATACTCCCCAAAACAATATTTAAAAAAATATATTATTTAGTATTTCACTCGTCAGTGTGGGCTCTAGTATGCAGTGTCTATGTATTTAGTTTGTATGATAATTTGCACAGTCATTTAGAAAGCGTGCCCTTTCCCCCCTGCATTATTAGCCTACATGTATTTTTAAGGGATGTGTCCACCTTTTTCGCTGTAGCATATTTTATGTATTAAATGAATACGTCACTGTAACAAATAAAGGATAATGCTTTGTATTGCAGTGTGTTTACTTTTTTAAAAATCTGCCTTTCTGTGCTGTCTGCACTGTATAAATATGTAGATGTTATAACTCACTCACTTGCAGGAAGTGTTTTGTCCTGGTCAGGATCACGGTGGGCCTGGAGACAAAGTGGGAACATATCCTGGATGAGACACCAGTCCATTGCAGGGCACTATACAGACTCACTCACTGACGCACTCCTACACACCTTAGGACAATTTATTGTCCACCTACTGGCATGTTTTTGGAAGTTTAGTTAGGACGAAACTATAGAACGCAGATGAAACCCACAGAGGCAAAAGCGAGCATTCAAAACTACACGGACAGCAACAATACGGCTTGACATTTCTCGTTGAAGGTGCATGCCTCAACAGCATTTGTGAAAAAAAATATAGAATACCCTTTTTCAGCTCCGACACTAATTTTAGTCTGTGTAGTAGCCATATTTATCCCATAGAGCTGTTGAATTCTTGATTCTGATTGGTCAAAACGTATTGAGTTTCAGCTGTACTTCAAATCACAGGGATGTTACGGTATATTATATGGACATGTGTTTTACTGGGACACCATTCATATTTTTCATACGAGTTACAGCCGGGACATTGAGAACGGCAGCCGTGACATAAATCCCTATACGTCACTCATGAGGGAATTGATGTATTGTTTTAGTAAATTTGGGTACTTTTTGTTTGTGAATGTGTCTATATAATAAAAAGAAAATCACATGTTGGCTTGAAGATATGAAGTTTATCTTCTCGTGTTGAAAAACTTGCATTTTTCATACAAAATGGATCTGAGTGACATTTTAAATAATTTTGGCTGGCATTGAGCGGTATATCAGATATATTCCATTCAGCTAGCATGATATTGAACGAGGCGAAGACGAGTTGTAGTGGTTAGCATGGTCGCCTCACAGCAAGAAGGTTCCGGGTTCGAACCCAGCGGCCGGCGAGGGCCTTTCTGTGTGGAGTTTGCATGTTTTCCCCGTGTCTGCATGGGTTTCCTCCGGGTGCTCCGGTTTCCCCCACAGTCCAAAGACATGCAGTTAGGTTAACGTGGGGCAGCCTTGGTCTGAGGTGCCCTTGAGCAAGGTACCGAACCCCTGACTGCTCCCCGGGCGCTCTGGTGTGGCTGCCCACTGCTCTGGGTGTGTGTGTGTGTTCACTGCTTCAGATAGGTTAAATGCAGAGGATGAATTTCACCGTGCTTGAAGTGTGCATGTGACGAATAAAGGTTTCTAAAAATATATATCTGATAGACCACGAAAAAAAAAGCCATTATTATTATACATACACACACTCTTCATATCAGCATTCTCAAAGGCCAATGCTAGCTTACCCACGACTTGGCGCTATTAGCGTGGCAGCGAAGTTACCTTCCAGCTGGTGTAGCGTTAATCAGTAGTGTTAGAGAAGCAGTCAAGCCAGTGCTGTCGAGAGCAAGTAGCGCAAAGACTAATGACCGAGAAACTAAGATTTCTATCTCCAGCCTCTTCTTCCACACATGCTCGCCCCACTATTTTTCACTCAGACTTAAGTATTAATTTCCCTGTGTAATTTACTGAGTTTTAAAATCAGCATCAACAACTACACACAACAGAGCGACCTGGCAGCCTGCTGCTAATCCCTTGCAAAATCCTTTGTCCTGTTGCTTTATTAGTGTGTCTAGCTAAGTATTGGCTGAGTTCAAGTCCCAGCTCTAATAGTAACGGTTTGCCACTGTGTGTAAATATGCGTGAGGAATATCTAATGTTTTGTAGCCTTTCGGGTGTTCAATACGTCTCTCTTTCCTGATGAACACAGAAATGCTTCTGTGCATGCGCAGCAGAAAACTCTTTCACTGAATATTCACATCAGCTCTGACGTGTGACGTCATGTTGGTCTTGACAACCATGCAATATCGTAAACCATATTCAACGCACATTCTCCATTGGGTAGAGTGACGTAATACACGTAGGATAAGTGATATGCCAACAATATTGCATGCTGTCAAACCAAATGAATGAAACCTGCTAGAAGGGAATAGAATACATGTTTTTATTCCATCGAAAAAGTGTCCTGTACGGATAATAATTCCTGATATTTCACTCCGATGACGTCACTCCCAGTGTTTTTTCCGCTGACTAGATGCACGTCAAAATGGCAAACCGGTTCAAAATTAAAATCCTTTTGATTATATTGCATTTTTTTGTGGATGTGTCCATATAATATAAATAACATTACATCGTGGCACAAAGATATGAAGTTTATCTTCTCATGTTGAAAAATATATCGCTCATTCCCAATGCACACTTGTGATTATACATGTTCACCACTCGAAGATAAACTTCATATCTTCACGCAACCATGTAATATCCTCTATATATTAATGCACTCGTTCTGATACGTTATCATTTTTAGAGTAACCACTCTTTCACAGGGCTTTGTATGATGGACATTTCATATAATCTGAAACTAATGAATACATAATGAGTAAATTTTCTGATCCTGTCATCTATGGGGTCCCTCAGGGGTCCATCCTGAGGCCGGTGCTCTTCTATTTGTACATGCTCGCATTTGGTAAAATTTTTAGGTAATCGGACATCTCCTTTCACTTCTATGCTGATGATTCTCAAGTGTCTCTCCCACTAAAATCTAGTGATTCAGTATAGCTGCTCCTGGACTGTCTTGAGGACGTTAAAGGTTGGATGACAAATCACTTCCTCAAACTGATGTCAATTCAAGTTTATTTTTATAGCGCTTTTAACAGCAGACATTGTTGCAAGGTAGTTTTACAGAAAATTAAATACTTTTAAACATGAGCTTATTTTATCCCTAATTTAGCACTGATGAGCAAGCCTGTGGCGATGGTGGCAAGGAAAATCTCCCTCGGACGACATGAGGAAGAAACCTCGAGAGGAACCAGACTCAAAAGGGAACCCATCCTCATTTGGGTGATGACAGACAGCATGATCATAAATAATTTGCTTCTCTCACTGTGTCCTATATAGTCACAAATGTGTAACCAGGAAATTCATTATAGTTTTAACATGAAGTCTGTTTTGTTGAAGTTATAAACTGTTCATTGATTGGAAACTTGAGTGCAAAACTGTCTTTATGACAACTGAAGTCCTAAAGTTAGCAAGTCAACTGTAGTCCTCAGACATAAATGTATTACTGTACGTGTCCAGAGCATCTTCCAAGTGCGACTTTTGACTGTCCATATGGGGCCGTCCTCTACAGGAGCTATGTGATGAGACTCCAGCCAGATGTATGGCATCAGGATGGATCAGGCAAGTCCGAGGAGCAGAAGAGGTCAGCACCACTGGTGTCTCAGGATCGACATGTAACTCAACGCACACAGAGAGAGCGAGAGAAAGAAAATACAGGTCGTTAGGTATGCCCAGTGTCACCTAATGGTTAAGAACAGTATACATTTTGCACAGAGTGTAAGCAGGGACTCTGGCAAGACTAACTATGACAGTATAACTAAAAGGGGAGAGCCAGATGGTAACACAATCATGAGGGAGCCCGGGACATAAAGCAGCCAGCCACAACACCGTCAACAAACCTGAGTGAGTGGGGGGACATCCACACATCCCAGTTTACCAAAACACTCTGTCTGAGGACCTTCCAGATCTACTCCTTTACCTAATAAAAAAAACTATTAACAGAAGGCTTGACTAAAAAGATATGTTTTTAGCTCCGCCAAGGAGGTTATGTTTTCGGTAGCGTTGGTTTGTTTTTGTTGGTTTGTCTGTTAGCAACATTACGGAAAAAGTAATGAACGGATTGCTCTGAAATTTTTTCCAGAGGGGTGACTGGGCACAAGTAACATCTCATCTCATTATCTGTAGCCATTTTATCCTGTTCTACAGGGTCGCAGGCAAGCTGGAGGCTATCCCAGCTGACTACGGGCGAAAGGCGGGGTACACCCTGGACAAGTCGCCAGGTCATCACAGGGCTGACACATAGAGACACTCACATTCACACCTACGGTCAATTTAGAGTCACCAGTTAACCTAACCTGCATGTCTTTGGACTGTGGGGGAAACCGGAGCACCCGGAGGAAACCCACACGGACACGGGGAGAACATGCAAACTCCGCACAGAAAGGCCCTCGCCGGCCATGGGGCTCGAACCCGGACCTTCTTGCTGTGAGGCGACAGCATTAACCAATACACCACCGTGCCGCCCAGCACAAGTACCAATCCATTACGTTTTGGTGGTGATCCGGATCACCTTCTGGATCCCGGATTTTTTTAAAGGATTCTTGGCGGAGGTCTGCGCTCTCCGAGTGCTTTTCTAGTTTTAAGATGAAGTAGTCATCTTTGGTTCTTCCAAGTCCAAAAGCTGTTTCATCCCTTATGTTAAATCACATGCAGTAAAAAAAAAAAAAACCCTGGGTGTTATCTTTGATTCTGAGCTCTGCTTTGAAACTTTGAAACTCAAATCATTTCTGTCTTTTCATGACCTAGAAAAAGTCATTCATTCTTTTATTACATCATGACTGGATAATTACAGTTCTCTCTGCCTGGGTCTTCCAGCTGCAAGACTGCTGACTGATACTAAACACCGTGAACATATTACCCCAATTCTGGTTGATCCTCATTGGCTTCCTGTCCATTTTAGAATTCAATGTAAGATCCTATTGATTGTTATTTAAGGCTTTTAATGGGCAGGCCCCATTTCATATCTCAGACCTTATGTTTGTCTACATTCGGCCCCGAGGCCTCTTAGATCTGCCTGTGCAGTTCTTTTACGTGTACCACGGTCACCTCTTAAACTAAAAGGTGATGGAGGATTTGAACTCACTGATCCTTGTTTGTGGAACCAGTTGCCATTTGAAATTAAATATGTTCCATCCATCCAGCTCTGTTTTTAAAGCTAGGATTAAGACACTTTTATTATCTGGCCTTCTCAGCCTATTTTATTTTATTTTAAGTTTTATTTGTTACCGCCACCAACTTTATTAGAGGAGGTTATGTTTTCACCTTTGTTTGTTTGTTTGTTCCCAATGTAACTCAAAAAGTAGTGAATGGATTTGGATGAAATTTTGAGGAAATGTAAGCCATGGGCCAAAGAACAATTGATTAAATTGTTAAATTCTGTAAAAAGAGTCTTGGATGTTTGCATGATGTAACGGTCAGTATGGTTTCCACCATAGGAAAGGCTTCAGGATAGAGGATTGTGCCGTTTCCAGTTTTTCTGTCACATCACAGTCTCCTGTTTTGTTTTAATTAATTTTTATTTTTTTTATTAACATGGAGAGAGGGGAAAAAGAGACTCTAGTGAGGGAATGACTATTTATAGCTCCTAGAACATAAGTGATATGTACCATGTCTTCCACAGCATTAAAATTTAACTATAAATGGATTTTTTTTTAAATGATATGGGGTTCATTAATAGAGTTTAAAAATTGTAATCTTTGGCAAATCACTGTGGTGTAGAAGGAATGTGTTCTGCTTTGTCCACTTCATGTTGGGCTGCATCACATCACCCTGGCTTAGATTATTTTCTATAACAGCACATCCGGTCAGGTTTCATTCCTAACACCATGGATTCCCAGCCCTGGTCCTGAACACATTTTAACATACTCAGGAAGTGCTGTTAATTAGCTGATCATTCATTCATTCATTCATTCATTCATTATCTTTATCCATTGTGGGTCACAGTGGGCTGGAACCAATCCCAGCTGATACTCGGTGAGAAGTGGGGCACACCCTGGACAGGTCACCAATCTAGCACAGGGCTAACACAAAGACAGGCAACCATTCACACCTATGGGCAATTTAGAGTAGTCAGTTGAGCTAATCCACATGCCTTTGAACTGTCGGAGGAAACCCACATAGGCATGAGGAGAACATGGATACATTCCATACAGAAAGGCCCCAGTTGAACCAGCATGAATTGAACTCAGGACCTTTATGCTGTGAGGAGACACAGTGTCCAGGCGTACATTTCTATCACACCACCATTAGCTGATTCCGTCCATTATCTGTAGCCGCTTATCCTGTGCAGGGTTGTGGGCAAGTTGGAGCCTATCCCAGCTGACGATGGGCAAGAGGCGGGGTACACCCTGGACAAGTCATCAGATCATTGCAGGGCTGACACATAGGGAGACACAACCATTCACATTCACACCTACGGTCAATTTAGAGCCACCAATTAGCCTAACCTGCATGTCTTTGGACTGTGGGGGAAACCAGAGGAACCCCACACAGACACGGGGAGAACATGCAAACTCTACACAGAAAGACCCCTGTCGGCCACTGGGCTTGAACCCAGAGCCTTCTTGCTGTGAGGCGACAGTGCTAACCATTGTGCCACCCCATTAGCTGATTATCCATCCATCCATTATCTGTAGCCGCTTGTCCTGTTCTACAGGGTCGCAGGCAAGCTGGAGCCTATCCCAGCTGACGATGGGTGAGAGGCGGGTACACCCTGGACAAGTCGCCAGATCATCACAGGACTGACACACAGAGACAACCAACCTCATCTCATCTCATTATCTCTAGCCGCTTTATCCTGTTCTAGAGGGTCACAGGCAAGCTGGAGCCTATCCCAGCTGACTACGGGCGAGAGGCGGGGTACACCCTGGACAAGTCGCCAGGTCATCACAGGACTGACACACAGAGACAACCAACCATTCACACTCATTCACACCTATGGTCAATTTAGAGCCACCAATTAGCCTAACTGGCACGGTGGTGTAATGGTTAGCACTGTGGTCTCACAGCAAGAAGGTTCTGGGTTTGAACCCAATGGCCGACGAGGGCCTTTCTGTGTGGAGTTTGCATGTTCTCCCTGTCTGCGCGTGGGTTTCCTCCCACAGTCCAAAGATATGCAGGATAGGTTAATTGGTCGCTCTAAATTGACCGTGAGTGTGAATAGTTGTTTGTCTAGACAAGTCGCCTGCGATGAGCTGGCGACTTGTCCAGGGTGTACCCTGCCTCTCGCCCATGGTCAGCTGGGATAGGCTCAGTGGTGGCACAGTGGTGTAGTGACTATCACTGTCGCTTCACAGTAAGATGGTTCCGGGTTCGAACTTTGTGGCCAACAGGGGCCTTTCTGTAATTGGGGTGGCACGGTGGTTGCCTCACAGCAAGAAGGTTCTGGGTTCGAGCCCAGTGGCGATGGAGTTTGCATGTTCTCCCCGTGTCTGCATGGGTTTCCTCTGGGTGCTCCGGTTTCCCTCACAGTCCAAAGACATGCAGTTAGGTTAACGTGGGGCGGCCTTGGGCTGAAGTGCCCTTGAGCAAGGTACCGAACCCCTGACTGCTCCCTGGGCGCTGTAGTGTGGCTGCCCACTGCTCTGGGTGCGTGTGTTCACTACTTCAGATGGGTTAAATGCAGAGGATGAATTTCACTGTGCTTGAAGTGTGCATGTGACAAATAAAGGTTTCTTCTTGTGACAACAATTAGCCTAACCTGCATGTTGGACTGTGGGGGAAACCGAAGGAAACCCACACAGACACGGAGAGAACATGCAAACTCCACACAGAAAGACCCTTGTCAGTCACTGGGCTCGAACCTAGAACCTTCTTGCTGTGAGGTGACAGTGCTAACCACTACATTAGCTGATTAATTGGATTAAAACGTATGTCTCATCTCATCTCATTATCTCTAGCCGCTTTATCCTTCTACAGGGTCGCAGGCAAGCTGGAGCCTATCCCAGCTGACTACGGGCGAAAGGCGGGGTACACCCTGGACAAGTCGCCAGGTCATCACAGGGCTGACACATAGACACAGACAACCATTCACACTCACATTCACACCTACGGTCAATTTAGAGCCACCAGTTAACCTAACCTGCATGTCTTTGGACTGTGGGGGAAACCGGAGCACCCGGAGGAAACCCACGCGGACACGGGGAGAACATGCAAACTCCGCACAGAAAGGCCCTCGCCGGCCATGGGGCTCGAACCCGGACCTTCTTGCTGTGAGGCGACAGCACTAACCACTACACCACCGTGCCGCCCTTGCAGTCTATGTACACTGCAAAAAAACAATTTCTTGTTAAGAGAAAATATCTTTAATATGGGTAAATTTCTCTCATATTTCTTATTAGAAGATTATTAGAACTCAAATATAAGATTATTTAGCTTACCTTTAGATGCTTTTTCTCATTTCAAGCTTGAAATTGTCTTATTGGCAGAAAGAAGCAAAATTATCTACCAATAGAATAAGACAATTTCAAGCTTGAAATGAGAAAAAGCATCTAAAGGTAAGCTAAATAATCTTATATTTGAGTTCTAATAATCTTCTAATCAGAAATATGAGAGAAATTCACCCATATTAAAGATATTTTCTCTTAACAAGAAATCATTTTGTGCAGTGTAGTGAATGTGTGGGAGTCCAGAACCAGAGTTAGGAACCTACTAGATAGATAGATCGCTTTATTTAATGTCGATATGTACAGTGAGCCAAAGACTTGTAATGAATACATTCGAACCTTTATATAAAATCTAATTAACTATCAATTAAGAATTTGTAAAATAGAAACCTAAAACTATTATACTGCATAATAATAACGAAATATATATACTGCATAAATAAATAATAAGGGCGGCACGGTAGTGTAGTGGTTAGCGCTGTCACCTCACAGCAAGAAGCGTCCGGGTTCGAGCCCCGTGGCCGGCGAGGGCCTTTCTGTGCGGAGTTTGCATGTTCTCCCCGTGTCCGCGTGGGTTTCCTCCGGGTGCTCCGGTTTCCCCCACAGTCCAAAGACATGCAGGTTAGGTTAACTGGTGACTCTAAATTGACCGTAGGTGTGAATGTGAGTGTGAATGGTTGTATGTGTCAGCCCTGTGATGACCTGGCGACTTGTCCAGGGTGTACCCCGCCTTTCGCCCGTAGTCAGCTGGGATAGGCTCCAGCTTGCCTGCGACCCTGTAGAAGGATAAAGCGGCTAGAGATGATGAGATGAGAATGAGATAAATAATAAGTTGTGAAAATTAGGAAATTATAATCAGGAAAAAAAATCATAATAAAAATCCTTATCAATAGAGAAAACAACATACGTTAAGGCTAGTAAAAATATTCATTAAAAGAAAATAAAACTAACTAAATAAATAATGAATAAGTATACATATGAATATCTCACGCGTCCACTACTAGTGCAGTGACCCCCGCTGAACTAGCGGGAGTATTACTAAACAAATAGACATCACACATAGCAGACGATTGAAGTATCCAACAGTAACTATTATAAAATGAAAGAAATATGATCAAATCTATTGTTTGCAAATGTTGCATTTGCATAATGTGCCACTGGTTAGCTTAGTTTTTTTAATAGCATTTTTAAAACTGCTGAAAGACTCAAGATGTCTAAGTTCAGTGGGAAGGTTGTTCCACATGCGGGTGACCAGATAGGTGAATGATCTGTGGGTCCATTTGCTGTTCGATGTTGGTTGTGCTAGTCTGAAATTTCCCCCTCTTAAATTACAGCGACTTTGTTGAATTTGAAACAATTCCCTGATGTAATTTGGCCCACGCGTAGAGGCTCGGGCTTGATAAACCAGGGACAAAGAATGAAATGACCGATGATGTTCAAGAGTTTCTAAGTTGGCCATGTGTAGAGCATCTTTGTATGAACAGTCGTAAGATAATTTGAAGATGGATCTTAAGCCAAAACAATTTGCTTTCTCAAGCTTATCAGGCAAACCATTAGTAACACCAAGTAGTAAGGGACTACAGTATTCAAAATGTGGTAGAATAAAGGCCTTGTATAGCTTCGCAGCGATGTCGATGGAAATCAAGTTTTTAATACGTCTGATAGCAGAAAGCTTAGCGTATACTTTAAGAGTGTTTTTGATATGGACATTCATTGACAGAGAACTGTCGATAGTAACGCCAAGCAAATCTAAGCACTCTTTCTGTTCAGTGATATTGTTCTTGATCATGAAAGAAGGTGTGAAGTCGCTGCTGCCAAAGATGATAGCCTACTGCTGAGATGAATGATTTATACTCAAAAAGAGGCACTTTTTTAGTGTGCTTGCAAAAGCACACTATTGATCTTCCTGCGTTTCTTATTATTCTTCCGCACCCACTTTTTTTGAGCCGCTACTCCTCCCGGGGCATTCGAGTTAGAGACGCCGTTCCACGTCTCACTTGTCCGGCCTGTAGTGCAGATGTGTGCTTGTATGAAGCTTTTCGATACGCCTTGTCGTTCTATAATTCGCGTTTTTCGACATTTTTTCCCCATTGAAATGAATGGGGCCGCGACGCAAAAAAACAGATTTTTTCCATCTGTAGGCCAAACCGTAAGGTGTAAAGTCATGAAACGTGGTACACTGATAGAGGAGTGGACCCTGATTGATTTCATCAAGTTTCATGTTGGTACGTCTAACGCTCTAGCACCACCAACTGATCAAAGTCTTACATGCGTTCATGCACGTAACTTTTGATCCGTCTGTCCGATTTTCATAACTCTTGTGCCATTGGAATCCTTGGTGCTAGACGATTCCAGTGCATCCTATGACGTCATTCTCCGCCTAATTAGATTTTCCGCCATTTTGAATTTTGTCCAAAGTGAAGGTAAAGTGACCCTGGCCGCATGTTTTGTCCGATCATCACGAAACTTGGCACACATGATCTCCAGTCCATGCCTAATGAATGACATTCGTTTCGCTCTCGTACGTTGAAGTGTTCGCCCGTGGTAGCCAATCAAAATCGATGGCAAAGCCACCAAACAGGAAGTGAGCTCATATCTCGGAAACGCTCTGAGGTATCAAGATCTTATTTAGTGGCATGACTTTGGACACCATCCATGGTGTCATTTGGCCACTAGGCGGCGTCACAATTAGCAAAAACTTACTTTGGCTCATATCTCAGAAACGCTTTGACGTATCAAGACCATATTTGTTGAGATGACTTTCGGCACCAGTTCATGTACCCGCATCAAATTTGGTGTCATTTGGCCACTAGGAGGTGCCACAATGAGCAAAAATGTGTTTTGGGTCATATCTCTTTACGGATTTAGAATTACATTTACATTTTCATGTTAGTGATGCTCTGGGATGTCCCTGTATTCTCCGTATGAGAATCTGCCTTGTGTCTTGGCCAAACTTTTGCGTTTGACACAAAACTTGTCGTGTGGGTGTGCGGTCGCGTCTCTTGCCGACGCACCTGAAAAAGCACACTTTCACATTTTCTCCAGAGATGCATTCTAGTTTAAGTTTGACAGCTTTTTATTTTACTTTTAATAGCTTAATAACATGGGTGGCACGGTGGTGTAGTGGTTAGCGCTGTCGCCTCACAGCAAGAAGGTCCGGGTTCGAGCCCCGTGGCTGGCGAGGGCCTTTCTGTGTGGAGTTTGCATGTTCTCCCCGTGTCCGCGTGGGTTTCCTCCAGGTGCTCTGGTTTCCCCCACAGTCCAAAGACATGCAGGTTAGGTTAACTGGTGACTCTAAATTGACCGTAGGTGTGAGTGTGAATGGTTGTATGTCAGCCCTGTGATGACCTGGCGACTTGTCCAGGGTGTACCCCGCCTTTCGCCCATAGTCAGCTGGGATAGGCTCCAGCTTGCCTGCGACCCTGCACTGCAAAAAATAATCTCTTGAGAGAAAATATCTTTAATATGGGTGAATTTATCTATTATTTCTTATTAGAAGTTTACAAGAACTCAAATATAAGATTATTTAGCTTACTTTGAGACGCTTTTACTAATTTCAAGCCTTAAATTTTCTTATTCTATTGGCAGATAATTTTGCTTCTTTCTAGAATTGAATGCTTAAAATGAGCAAAATTATCTGCCAGTAGAATAAGAAAATTTAAGGCTTGAAATTAGTAAAAGCGTCTCAAAGTAAGCTAAATAATCTTATATTTGAGTTCTAGTAAACTTCTACTCAGAAATAATAGATAAATTCACCCATATTAAAGATATTTTCTCTCAACAAGAGATCATTTTTTGCAGTGTGTAGAACAGGATAAAGCGGCTAGAGATAATGAGATGAGATGAGATGGGTTCTCTATGCTGATTGGTCAATTTTGACCTCGTGCTTCCTTTTATGCTAATTAGAAAAGCTAATAATTGAACGAGTGAACTTTTACTGGCTTCTCAGCTTATTTCAGAGTTTTATTCAGTTTTTTTACGTCTCCTGTAAAAAAGGAAAAATGTCACAGAGCAGGTTTTGTACAGCAGAGCAATAGGGCCAGGGTTTTATATTTTATTTTGAAACTTCTGAGAAAAAAACTCAGAATTTGAGATTAAAGTCGAAATTTTCTAGGAAAAAAGTCAAAATTTTCGAGAAAAGTCGAAATTTTCGAGAAAAAAAAAAAGTCAGGAATCTGTAGAAGGCGGGCTTCCATACGGAAGTGACACTCACTCGTGGCCGGTAGACATGAATGGCTGAGACCAGAGCCATGGAATTCAGAGTTGTGACAACCGGGGTACAGGAAGTCGGTTGGTGATGTGATTCACGTAGATTCAAATACTTCTAGGCAGCGGCTTTCTGTTTGCTAGAGACTAACACAGAACCACTACATAACAAGCAAAGATTAAGTAGAAACGAATTACATTTACCTTTACCGCACTTTCTGTGTTCTGCAGCCACTTCCTGGAACTAGTGGAACTATGTCAATGGCGATCTATTTTGTCAATGGCGATCTATTTTGTCAAAGGCTCCATGAGCCGCCATTGCTGTGTAAAAAATTTGATTGATTGATTACTTTATTCTGAACAATAAAGAAGATATAAAAATAAAAAATTTAAATAAAAAATGCAATAATCAAAACATCGTCATAAACAAACAGAATAGCGTAGCCACAAGGCAATAACAATGTTCAGAAAGGATTAGGAAGACGTAATAACTTATCCAATCCTAACCCTCTATACCACCGCTAATCAAATGTCACTTTCCACCATAATAAACTATATATACAAAAGAAAACAAAAGCAATAAACAAAAAAAAAAAACATACCAACATACCGACATGGTATAATATCGACCAAATCAAATCATATATACAGATACTTTGTTATGCATATATACACACATACAATACATATATACAGTACATACATATACACATACATATAACTATACACTAAATACAAGAAGACCAGTCACAGACTTGCTCTCAATTTCATCATCACCTATATAGTCTGCCTGTCCTCGTTCTCATATATTTTTAGTAACATGTTTTTATATAATTTTTTAAAAATGGACCATTAAGGTCAATGGGAGTGGCTGAACTCTTAAGGCCTCTGCATGCTCTTGCGACAAGGCTTTCGCAGATAGCTTTTCGCAGACAGTTGTAATTTATCGTTGAGCGGGGAGTAATAGGCGTGCGTGATGCTAATCACCGCCACAACGCAAGGGGGCGTGAAGTCGCGAAATCGCTAGGAGTAGTTGGTGGGTGTGGTTAGTGGAGTGTTTATCCTCCGGTTACTTATCAACTGCTCTTCGTGCTGCTCCATCTTCGCTCGTGTTTTTAAAAATGGTGGTCGTGAAAACAAAACAAACCGGGAAAGTAGGGAAGCGGAAGTGTGTGTACAGCGGATGTAGAGTGGACCAATCAGAGCCCTCTTGTCTGCGACGCTGTCTGCGAGGCTTCTGCGGTGGTCACAATTTTTGGGAGGTGCGCGCAGAGTGTCTGCGAAGGTGGGGGGGCTACGCAGACGCTATCTGCCACACCGTCTGCGAGGACTGCGTTGTCAGCATAAATTGGCCTTTACTTCCATGGCTCTGGCTGAGACACACTCGCACTCTTAAAACTTTTGACAAATTTTGACTTTTTTCTTGAAAATTTCGACTTTTTTCTCAAAATTTTGACTTTTTTTCTCAAAAGTTTTGAGATTGTTTCTTGAAATTTTTGACTTTTTTTCTCGAAATTTCTGACTTTAATCTCGAAAATTCTTTTTTTTTCTCAGAAATTTAAAAAAAATATATGCATTTCTTAGCGGAACTATCGCTCTTCCGTAGGTTTTGACCTGACAGCGACCATAGACATCCTAATACATAGACGGAGCATCCAATGTAAATTCTAAAAGCGCTGACGAGACGCGGGGCCGCCATCTTGGAGTGGTGATCCGCTGCACTCAGTGTAATACTAAATACATTAGATATGAACAGCTTAACGTTTTTCTATCGGCCACAACCACCAATCTGTTGCAAATAAAATGCGGTTTTAACAATCTAAATCCATTATAATGATTCAAATGTGTGTATGTTTTCTTTAAATAGATTGTTAAGAACATATCAAAGGGGAAATTAATCTAGTCAGTGAATTTATAAGAGATGGCGAAGTGTAATCTTGTAGCATTTCCTCTACTGTTATTTACAGGTTACTTTAACCGACAAACTTTTTTTTTTTGAAACCGAGAAAAATTTGACAGGTTAACGTAGGTTAACAGCCCTACCCCAACACAATCTAGACTGTACATTTATACCCGTTGGCGTTCACAATCATCATAATTTCTTCATCATTTATTTCGACTTTATCATATTTAATTTCATTCATGTCTATTATTGTCATACTCATGTATTAGACTAGTGCTACCTGATGACGATTTAAGTCTCTTAGGCAGCTGGGCCATAGAAGGTTCACGCTGCATGCTGCACACTACACGCTATACGCGTGTAAAGAAAAGTGGACAAACGTAGCATGACTTGCTCTGGGCCATAGAACGGCGTTCACGTTGCACGCTGCACACTTCACGCGTGAAGCATGAAATGAACATGCACACTTTTTTCTAGGCGTGAAGATGGAAATTCCAGTCAATGCATGTGGTCACCGCCGCGCCAGCCAATCAGAACGGGTCTAGGGAGATAACGCTATGCTTTCAGGGGAAAACTTCAGAAAAAATATAATTGAATGGTATAATTGAAAAATAGTTCTTCATCGGGATTGTCAAGCAGATTATAGAATGTTCGGTGAAATTCACCACGGGTTTCTCTCAGAAGGAAGTGTTCTCGGCTCCAAATTCTGTTCCTTTTTCTCTTCCTCTGTCTCAGTAAAAGCAGAATGAGGCAATCGTCGTCATCCGAAGAGTCCATATTGTTGGTTACTCGGTCAAAGTAGAACAGACGCAACACGTGAACATCCAAGCATGAAGTTTAATGGCCCAGGGTCCGGTTCTTCACGTGAACGTGTAGCATGCAGCGTGAACCTTCTATGGCCCAGCTGCCTTAGCTCCTTCTCAGCTCTGGTAATATACTATTTAAAAAAAAAACAACAAATAGTGGCGGCACGGTGGTGTAGTGGTTAGTGCCGTCGCCTCACAGCAAGAAGGTCCTGGGTTCGAGCCCCGGGGCCGGCGAGGGCCTTTCTGTGTGGAGTTTGCATGTTCTCCCCGTGTCCGCGTGGGTTTCCTCCGGGTGCTCCGGTTTCCCCCACAGTCCAAAGACATGCAGGTTAGGTTAACTGGTGACTCTAAATTGAGCGTAGGTGTGAATGTGAGTGTGAATGGTTGTCTATGTGTCAGCCCTGTGATGACCTGGCGACTTGTCCAAGGTGTACCCCGCCTTTCGCCCGTAGTCAGCTGGGATAGGCTCCAGCTTGCCTGCGACCCTGTATAAGGATAAAGCGGCTACAGATAATGAGATGAGATGAGACAACAAATAGTACGGTAATGTTAAATCTTACTTGTGAAAAGTAATCCCCCTGCTTCTGTTTGAAACGGTTCGCTCGTTTGAGCAGGAGTACGCTGAGCACCAGCCTGGCAGCTTGTCTCTTGTCTTCTTCTTCAGTTGTGCAGTAATAGACGGTACTTTTTTTTTTATTATTATTTCCCAAAACATTCAAAATACAAACAAATAGAGCACCATATATATACAGATCCAAAAACATACAAATAGTAAAACACACACACAGCAATAAAGTAAAAAATATGAACAAGAAAGGGGTTACTTAACTATCTTTACATATGTTAATGGAGTAAATCAAAGTCATCCAAAAAAGATATAAAATAACCAACATCCTTATTTTCAACTAACTTTAGAGATTTGGCAAAAAGCTTGAGGTCATTCTTCCAGTGTGTAACATAAGGTTTAGTTTTTAAAAAACGACATTTGTGAATAAAGTGTTTACCTAAAAGTAGTAAATTATTAATACCATATTCAATTTTGTTATTATTTAAAAACACTCCAAATTTAATTTCTTTAATGGATAAAGGGGCAAACTGAATCCCCCTAGACCAGGGCTTTTCAAAGTGTGGGGCTCGCCCCCCCTGGGGGGGGCCAGAGTTCTTCAGGGGGGCGCAACGTGAGAGACAAAATGGATCGATTTTTAGTACCTGAAGCTACAGGGAGTGAGGAGACGGCCAAGCAAAAAAACAGAGCCTCCAGGATGTTGCGATTTGCAACTTCAGCGCAAATTCAACCAATCCCCGCGAATTCAGGGCGGTGTTGCAATTATATCCAATCACCGCAACTTTCCCGCAAATTTGACCAATCGTTGGCGTCGTCTTGAGGTGACGTCGACAAACTACCTTCCGCCTTACTTCCGGATGTCTATGTTCAAGAGAAGCCGCATGCGCGCAGTGTTGCCAGATTGGCGGTTTCAAGTGCATTTTGGTGGGTTTTGAACATATTTTGGACTGGAAAACGTCAGCAGTATCTGGCAACATTGCATGATGTGTGAGTCAGTGTTTCTGTAGGCTTAAATTCTGTTACTGAAAGTGTGTTATGTTTACAGTGAAGGACTGTGTGCACTTGATTTTTTTTTTTACTTAATACAAGAAATTAATGGATGCCAACATTTTTGCCAAAATGGTATTTTATTTTCCATTGTTTAGGCAGCTTCAGCATCATACTGTGAGATTCTGTTCAAATTGTTTTTTTTTTCTTCTATGAAGCCTGAGCCATTTATTTTATTAGTTTATAATTATTGTTTAATTTAGTCTTCAGGAGAGACTGCCTGCACACAGTACTAGTATTAATAGTTTTTTTTCTTACATGAAAGCTGAGGCATTTATATTATATTTTAAGGTAACCTCATGTTGTGCTGTGAGGTTCTCTGCACTTTAACTTTTGAACCAACAGGTGCATTTGGATAAGTAAAGCCTATTTTTCTGCACTTTTGTAGTCCTGGTAATCTTTTATATTGGTAAAGTTGTTTATAGGACCATTTCTCAGTGTCTTTGTTTTTTTAATCAATAGTTTTTCAGTAATAACTTAATATTTAACATATCACTCAATTTTAAATCACAAAAAGAGAAAATCGCAACAATTTCTCACAACTTTCACTTCCTCCCGCAATGTCATCGCAACAAAAACCTAAACACCGCAACTTTCATCGCAATTTTTTTGGAAACCCCCGCAACATCAGACATTTTAGCCCGCAACAATCACAAAAAAGGCCCGCGGAATCCTGGGGGACTGGAAAAAGAAGGAAGTATGACCACGATTATTTAAAGTTTGGATTTTCATGGACTGGATGTGAAGATGCTCCACTGCCACAGTGTGTTGTCTGCCAAGAGGTGCTAGCTAACGATGCTATGAGATGTTTAAAATGTGTAAAACAAGATGTTTTAAAAAGCACAGATGTTTAAAATGTGAAAAAGAAAAAAATGTGTACAACAACCATTTTTTAAAAATACGAATGGAACATTAAGTATAGCAACAACAAAAATTGTAAGGGGGGGCGCTGTTGTTTATTTGCTCTCCGAGGGGAGGCTCACTCTCCCACACTTTTTGAAAAGCCCTGCACTAGACTAAAGACGGTACCTTGATATCTCGCGCTTTCTCACCACTCCAAGATGGCGACCGTGTTTCTCGCGTCAGAACAGCCAACTCTCCGTCTGTGTATCAGGATGTCTATGACAGCGACGATAAAACGATTTGTACGTTTCATAAATGGATTTGTGTGGAGAACAACATGGCCCATAATGCATTGCGTGTGCACCAGCCGTACGCGTCTGATTGGCTGGACGGCTCGCGTGCGTCGAAGGATTTTGCCGGAAGTTAAAATGGGTTTGTGTCAAATTTAGCAGCACTGCAAGAGGCAACATCACTCTGCTCCTGACCTGCTCGCGTAGTGTTTACTAAACATAGCAGAAAGGTGTGTTTGTTTTATTTCATATCTTATCTTCAGTGTGGTGAGAGTGAGTGAGAGAGAGTGAGTACGAGTGTGTGTTTAAATATAGACAGGTCCAGTCGGGTATTAACACGAGCTGTGGCTTCATTAAGGCTTAGTGCTGTTAGTCCTGTAGCGCCTCAGTGTGTAATAAAGCGACTGGAGCTAGCGTGCTAACATTATTCAGGGCTTTAGCAGGACACACACGAGGCAGTTCTAATACATTTTTATTTCCTGTCGCTGTTGAACATGAGGCGAAAAAGTTGCTTTGCTGTTCAGCACGTGGGTTTTGTTTTGTTTTTTTTTAATCCGAAGTCATAATATTTCTATTTAGACTTTGTTTTGCTAAGCTAACTCCAACTCGGTATCGCATTAGTGAGTCAGGAGAGATTGATTCATCTGAACTGATTCACTTTTCCATTTCCGCCTACATCTCCTGTGTGGATTTATAACTTCTACAGACAGAATCCTCAAGCAGTGATTTTATATTAAATAAATAATCGGTCTGTTCGAGACCTGTTTAATGACCGTACACTGCAAAAAATAAAAATCTTAGGAAGTTTATTTGTCTATTTTCAAGTCAAAACATCTAGCCACCCTTATTATAAGACATAATTGCCCAACAAGCAAAACCTCATTTAGCTAGAAAGGCTAGTTTTTAGACAGTCCATCTTGAAAATCTTCATCTCATCTCATTATCTCCAGCCGCTTTATCCTGTTCTGCAGGCAAGCTGGAGCCTATCCCAGCTGACTATGGGCGAAAGGCGGGGTACACCCTGGACAAGTCTCTAGACACAGACAACCATTCACACTCACACCTACGGTCAATTTAGAGTCACCAGTTAACCTAACCTGCATGTCTTTCGACTGTGGGGGAAACCGGAGCACCCGGAGGAAACCCACGGGGAGAACATGCAAACTCCGCACAGAAAGGCCCTCGCCGGCCACGGGGCTCGAACCCAGGACCTTCTTGCTGTGAGGCGACAGCGCTAACCACTACACCACCGTGCCGCCCGCGGTTCATTGTGTTTCAAGAAAAAAAAAAAGTACCGTATGCTTGTTTTGGGAATAAATGAACTTTACTGAAATCTTTGAATCTAGTGCCCTCAAATGCATTGTCGTGGATAAGGCGCCATACTATAAATCCAGGGACCCGGGATCGATTCCGACCTGAGGTCATTTCCCAATCTCTCTCCTGCTCATTTCCTGTCTCAACACTGTCCTATCCAATAAAGGTGGAAAAGGCCCCAAAAAAGTCTTTTAAAAAAAATGACTTGAATGGCTAAATATAAGAAGTACGATCTTGTTATAAGAACTATTTTGATTATTTTGAGTTAATCAGATCTCGCATAATAAGTTCCCCAATCTTATTTTGGAATTATTTAATCTAAAAACAGGTTAGATTTTTCATCTTACTTTAAGAAATCTTACCAAGTCAAATTTGACTAGTTCCATTGGCAGATTTTTTTCACCTGATTCAAGCAAATATGCTTTGTTTTAATCTTTTATTTCTTATTTTTGAAAGGCCATTTTTTGCAGTGTACTGAGGAAGACAAAGTCAGCTTACATTGTGGACAATTTTTCAGATATACTGGAGTGAAATAACCAGAAGTAATAAACAGATAAAGAAATCAATTTTAAAAAGCAGAGCTGCTTTTATTTCTAGTAAACTTGTGTATATAAAAAGTACAGCACATGCAGTTTCCATGTTGAATGTGCAAACATGGACAACAGACAAGGAAAAGATTAGATTAGATTAGATTAAACTTTGTCATTGCACATGTCACAGGTACAAGGCAACGAAATGCAGATTGCATAGCAGTAAATAACATCTCATCTCGTTATCTCTAGCCGCTTTATCCTGTTCTACAGTGTTGCAGGCAAGCTGGAGCCTATCCCAGCTGACTACGGGCGAAAGGCGGGGTACACCCTGGACAAGTCGCCAGGTCATCACAGGGCTGACACATAGGCCCTGTCCACACGGCAACGGATTCAGGTGAATCTGATAAAATTGTTTATCGTTTCAGCCTGGCGTCCACACGGCACCGGCGTTTTGGGTGCCCCAAAACGAAATCTTTTGAGAACGGGTTCCAGAGTGGAAAAATCTGGCAACGGCGCCGTTGCGAAGTCGTCTGGATGAGTAGAACGGATTTATTTACAATGACGTCACAACCACATGACTGTCAGTGCTTCACGCCGGGTAGAAGTGTAACAAACTCGATGCGAGTTGTCAACAAATCCTATAACTTGGTTCATGAAACCCGCTTACAAAATATTTTCACTGCTTTCCAAAAACAAAAGCAATCCCGCCAGCAAAAATAGGGGGAAAAAAGGAGCGATCTCACCTCTTCAGATGTTGGTTTAAGTCTGACAATACATTCCTCAAAAAGGGCGTAGAAGAACAAAGTAATCCATCAACATGTAGCATTCAATTTATTCCGGACCATTAAAGAATTCTGGAGGATATCAGAATGTTGGCGTACCGGCTTCCATCTACCCCCATTCATTCCTCTTTCCGCGTCTTTCGTTTTACGCTACTGATTAATAATCAAAACTTTATGTGGCTGATGCTACAGAAGAAGGGGTTTATGCGCATGCGTCTACTTCTTCTATTGTTCTGGTGTCTCCGATGGGACCGTCTTACAGCGCACGTAGAGGTGTGGCATGTGTATTGCATCGTTTTCAGCAAGCGTTGCGTTGCCATATGAACCTGATATTTTACTGATCCGTTGCCCATGTGGACGCGATATTATTTAAAAAAAAAAATCTCATTGCCGTAGCCATAGACAACCATTCACATCTATGGTCAATTTAGAGTCGCCAGTTAACCTAACCTGCATGTCTTTGGACTGTGGGGGAAACCAGAGCACCCGGACGAAACCCATGCGGACAACATGCAAACTCCACACAGAAAGGCCCTTGCCGGCCACAAGGCTCGAACCTGAACCTTCTTGCTGTGAGGTGACAGCGCTAACCACTACACCACCGTGCTGCCTGGTCTAATGATATGATAGATATTTACAGTATGTTCAAAATGTGCAATATGAATGAACTGTAGTGCAGTGGTATGATGCATAGATATTTGCATAATAATAAGTACAGACTGATCTATTTTTGTGTATGGAAGTTTAAAAAAAAATTCACTCAGTTTATAATACATAGGGCCAAATTACTCAATTCTGATTGGTCAATCAAGGAGGGCTTTTTTTCCTTAACACGGGGCCGTGTTTCTGAAATGCTATTGGCTAGTTCGTTGCTTGGTTACGGTTACAAAAATTAGCAAATTTTGTCAACAAAATGGCTTTTGTAAAGAAGGTCCAATAAAAATTTTGTAAACCACTTTTATAATCGTTGTCGTGTCGCTATTTCATGATGAAAGACGCTTTAGAAACCGATTCAAACGTGCAAGATAGTCTTGCGCCTTGATTGGTTCAGAAAACATGAATGACAAATGTTATGAACTTGAATGGCTTCTGAAGTATGAATTTGGCCCTATATATTATAAACAAGTAATCGTATGGTTCCTCGTAAAATTAAGGATCAATTTCACTCGTGATTTCAAAGTTTTGAAGTCGCTTCGCGACTCGGGCAATTTTCAAACCTTCGAAATCACTCATGAAATTGATCCTTAATTTTACTCGGCCCCATACGATTACCTATACTAATTAAAAGGTCTTAAAGTTAAATGTTATTCTGGAGAAATTCAGTACACTCAGATTAAATCATAAGTATTAATTACATTTTTTAAATAGGATGAGCTGTTGTTTCCAGGAACTGTGTAAAAATAAATAAATAATCAGGATTATCTCTATAATTAAACAGGATCTTCCCATTTCCCCCAAAGCGGTCTTTTTACACAAATTTAAATTTGTTAAAAACAAAAATAACCTTTTTTTTTTTTTTACAGAAAGTTTTTTTTTTTTTTAACAAATTTAAATTTGTGTAAAAAGACCGCTTTGGGGGAACTGGGAAGATCCTGTTTAATTATAGAGATAATCCTGATTTTTTTTTTAATTTTTAAAGTTCGTAATGGTAACTGAGATGTTGTGCAAATTCAGTCTGTTTAAACACTTTTTTTTTTTTTTTTTTTTTTTAAATCTAGGAACAAACTAAATGTAGTTTAAATATCTTTAGTCAGATTTGTGGTATTGCCAGTGCAGTATTTAAAATACTCCAGGTTTGTGTCACATTTGTGTCGTTCCTTATTATTTGTGGACGTGAAAAAACTCACCACTGCTATATTTTTGTTTCAGCCTTATCACTTACAAAGCACGTTCTTTCTCTCTCTCTCTCTCTCTCTCTCTCTCTCTCTCACTCACTCGTTCACTCGCGCTTGTGCTCTCTCTTTCACTCACTTGTTCTGTGTCTCATTTGCTCACTTGTTTCTGTCTGTCTTTTCTCTTACTCATTCGTTCACTCACTTTCTCGCTCACTTGTTTTCTCTCTTTTTCTCACTCACTTGTGCTCTCTCTTGCTCATTTGTTCTTTCTCTCTCTCTCTCTCTCTCTCTCTCTCTTTGTCTGAGAGAAAGACTGTGAGAGACAGGTGGGAAGGAGATGTAGTTCCTACCCTGCATATCAGTATTGCAACATTTAATATTTTGTTTCTTTGATTAAAAGCGACAGATGGCTTTCTTGTAGTGTTGCTTCTTAAGACGAAACAGGATTTAAAGTATCAATCCATCCATTTTTCCTTTACACTCTTCTCCATGCTGCGTAAGTATGATGATGTCTGCTGTTCTGATGAGGTCGATGCCTCTACATTTGTAATTCGAGCTCTTATTGCTGACATTTTGCTTTCTGTCTGTGCTCTAATATATCCAATCCTGATGGACCACAACAGTACAAATGTAATGTTTTACCTCCTCAATGACCTTGTCATTCAACTCGTACTCCGTGAGAATGGACTACATGATGTACAGTGTTTGGGCAGAAGGTGTTAGAAAAGTACGACAGCATTAGAATAAGGGCCATTGTAGGTTCAAAAAAATAGAGAGAGCTGAAGGAAGGGGTTGATATTCCGACGGGGGAAAACAACTCACAATTTCCGAGATTAAAGTTGGCAATTTATGAGAAAAAAACTTAATGTTCTCTGAGATTATAAGTCACAAATTTATGAGAAACAAAACTCTGGTAAAATAGTGGGGTTGGTTTTTTTAATTTTTATTTTTTGTGTGTGTATGTATGTCAGGGAACCAAATTGCTTCACTTTGCAAGGTTGGATCAACGCTATCACACCACTGATGCCACGACTGAGCCGACAGTTATAGGAAACACAGTCTTTCCTCCTCAATCCTATATAAAAGAAAAAAGCGCGAAGAGCTTTTCAGTTGCATTTCCCAGAATGCATTGCAGCCAGGAAGCACATGGGTGATTTGTTGTGCTTTTTCGATTCAAAGGGAGATGAATGTATAAAGCACACAGGTTTGTTTATCCGTGTCCTTTTTTTTTTTTTTTTTGTCTTAGCTGTTTATAAATGTGTAATTATTGTACAAGATCAGTTTCCTGTTACTTTCAGTGTGTGGATTCTTCTCATCTGCCCAAACCTTTTTTTAATTTGAAACGGCTGAGCCAAGAGTTATAGGAAATGCAGTCTTTTCTCCTCGATTGTGCAATATAAAAGAAAAAGGCACTGAGATTTTCTTCATTTCTCCGAATGGACTGCAGCCAGGCAAGAGATCGTTTCAGAGTTTGTTTGTTATTTTTCTCCTAAATTTGTGACTTCGTGGAATTTCTGATTTATTTTTTTTAAATCTCAGAAGTTGAGATATTTCTCAGAATGTAACCCCCCTCCCCCAGCTTGAATTTTTTTTTAAACCTACAATGGTCCTTATACCATATGTCATTGTAGAAACAAAGAAAGATGTAACTATATTTTGGTATGATGAACTCTCAGTATTGTTTTGTTACCTGGTAGTGCTCTTTGTGCCCCCCCAGTCATGCCCAATTCCTACCCATCAGTGTGGTCTTCCCTATCACACGAGCTACCAACCAGAGATGGTGAAGGCTGTCAGATGCTTCCTTCAAAGCACATATTTCCAGTCGACCACATCTTTTTTTTGAACTGCTGCTCATGTAACATCAGTGGGAGGAGTAACATATTCGGTAGAAAGTGCTATCCACCCACTTCTGCATGCATGAGCTCACAGACACCCCTGAGTATTGCTGTGATTGCTAGGGGAGAGTGTATAGACCCCTTTCACTGACGTCACCCGAAACCGGAAGTAAACAAACCCTGCGCCATTTTGGAAGACCAACAAACTCGTGATTAGGGGGAAATAACGGCAGCGATATGTGAACCCACGAGAATAAAGTGGAGTGGCAAACGACTTAAACAAACAAATCTGAGCTGTTTTATTTATGATTTATTGGCCCAACATTAGACTTGAAAGAAACCTGTGTGAGACTTGGCAAAAAACTGTGGATATAATGGATAAGTCTGTGCATGATCTGCGGACACTTTGAGGTAAGCAAACGCAAGAAATTCAGATTTAAAACATGCTAAAGTGGCCCAAGTTGATAACTGTATGAGGAGCAAGCCTCCCAGACTTCTACAATTTAATAATAATTTAGGATGGTTTGGGGCTTGCTCGCTGCTGCCAGGTTGGTTGTTGAGTAGCCTGACTGTTTTTTTTTTTCTTGCGTGTGGTATCATTGTTGACGCGAGGTTGTTTTTTGAACGTGCCAATGCGGACACGATTTCCCCTGATGAGTTATGACTTCAGACGCGATGCGTGTGTGGAGGTGTGGAGTCCGCGTGATATGTGCGTAAGATAGGCTTCTCATGTGTTTGGAGATCCGCGCTCCGAGACAAGCGCAAGCACACACACCCCCAAGGGAAAAAAGGGACCCCCCGAAAATATCGGCATAGTTCGAACACTGAGTGTAGGCACTGGGTGTAAACAACAAATAGTTTACAATGTCTGGGTAGCAAACAGATGGCAGAATTGGTGTCCGGTCCTCCTTATGTTTCCATTCTCCCTTGCCGCGAGTCTTATCGTATGGGTCAAACCCATCAATCACAGCCAGTTTCTCCACATACCGTGCCCTTTCTGCAACTGGTAATGTACTCACATAACCAGAATTATCAGCCATCGTGCCACTTTACTCTCGCTCGTACTTTGTTTTATATTGTGAGTGCATGTACTTGGTCTTCCAATATGGCGCCTAACAAAATCTCGCGGCGCGGTGACGTCATGTGAAAGGGGTCTATACCACCTCTCTCTCCCCGAGGGCGTGGTCAGTTTGCAATCTCTGGCAATAAGAAGAATGCTGTCTGTTTCCTGTTACAGCATAAAAGACATCAGTGGATTGAATCAGAAGTTACCAATCCAGTGTTTCCGGCTGTTTGTGACCGTATTCAGCTCACTTACTCTAGGTTTCTACTAATGTGTCTAATTCTGAGCTCACTTCCATTATGTTTACAGTCATTCATGTAAGAGAAACTGTTGGAAAGAAATGTTGCACCTTTTACACAGAACTCTGATCATCTTTACTGGCTCTTTGACTGTTTCGAAGGTTGTCTCGTCGCAGTGACGTATCTCGAAGCCACTCGAAAACCGAGAAGACGGTAAAAACAATGGCACTGACTGTACCATGAGGTTTGAGCTGAGGACATCAAATGAAACATTGCATTCAACTTTGACAACCAGGTACCTGTTTTATTCACAGTCGCTCCTTAGCCTTAGCAAAGTAGTGTTGTTCATTATTAAAGTACACATTTTAATCTTTGGCAAATTGCTGGAGTATACAAGCAGTAAAGTGCTTCAGGATGCTGTAACAGGAAAACGATCCACTTTGGGCTGGCAAATACTCTTTGCGCTATGGATTGTTTATCTATAACAGCTTTTTTATGTTTTTTTATTATTACTTACAATACCGTGTACATTTGAGGAAGAGTAATGACTTGTAGAGCCACTCTCAGGTGTCACCCAGGCCAGAATGGGTTCTCTTTTGAGTTGTTTCTTCCTCGTGTCATCTCAGAGTTTTTCATTGCCACTATCTCTTCTGGCTTTCTCATCACAGCTCTAAATCTGCACCCTGATTTCTGTAAAAAATGATTTCTGACTCTTGTTAAAAGTGCCATACAAATAAAATTGCGTTAAAATTCAACTTGAGCAAGTTCCATCCAGTTCCGCTAACATCTGTTTTTATTGGTGTTGCTTTGCTGATTAAATATTGAACTTTTCAGATTCAGTGCTTATCTTTAAAGTGCCATTCCACCATTGGATGTATTCTTTGGCATAAAATACAATATATTTTGACAACATATATAAATGGTATCACTAGACAGAGAAATCTTTTAGCTTCAAAATGATATATCAAACATAATTTTTTGACAACGACAAGTATATTAATTTTGCGACCAAAGTCACCTACCCTTTTAATTTCCGCGCGTGATGTCATCGGCAGGTTCCCCTTCTTGTGTACCACGTGACGTGTGACGTGGCACATATTATCAGCAATGGTGGATAGAACGCGATAAAAATAATACCAATAAATCTAGCTAATACCAATAAATCTAGCTAACTGAAAGATTAACTCAATTTTTCGCAAATTTTTTGGCCCCCATATACGAGGAGAAATGACTCTCTCACTTTGGGGGTTTCCTGGTCTAAAAATAGACCGACACGTGGTACACAAGAAGGGGAACCTGCCGATGACATCACGTTTCACTACCGCGCGGAAATTAAAAGGGTAGGTGACTTTGGTCGCAAAATTAATATACTTGTCATTGTCAAATTATGTTTGATATATCATTTTGAAGCTAAAAGATTTCTCTGTCTAGTCATGTTGTCATAAAATATATTGTATTTTATGCCAAAGAATACATCCAATGGTGGAATGGCACTTTAACATGCCTGCATAATATGGCGCAAACTGCATCTTTGCAATTTTACCTGAATCCTGAATCGCTGAGTAAACCTGTTGCTAAGCAACTGCATGCCACGGATGTGCAGAGCTTTGGGTATGTGTTTAATCGACTCAAGATCTTCATTAGGTTGCAAAGGCCAGACACACATCAGTTAATTTATTTTCTCGGGAGATGTTTTGTCGTGAAAGTTTGATTTCATGAGAGCTACGTTATATACGCTGTGTTTGAATTAGTTGCTTAGCTATTTGTATTTTAATGACCGTTTTTCTAGTTGAAATGAAATAAGTCTATATCTTTTTAGCTTTTTTATAAGATCAGTTGAAGAAACAAATATCCAGTTCAAATGTTCGTTTTGGAATTTGTTTGCATTATTTTGCTTCAGGTTTCCAAAAAAAAAAAAGCATTAATTCAGGCTTAATTTTGAGTCGTTAGCTGGTGAGTGAAGAGCACAGCACACAGCCTGGGACAAAGGCACACTGTTGAGTTGGAGTCCTGGCAGCTTCTTAATGGACTGTTTGTGTTTTTCTAGCTGTCATGGAAACCAAGGCAAATGGTTCGATGGAAACCAAAAGGTACGTACTAAACTGTGTGTCTTTCTTTTCTCCGGCTATGAAGCTTCGTGAAAATAACCTTTTATGAAATTTGTATTTTATTTTGTAGTTAGGTTTCTATGCACTTGAGTGATATTTGAACTTGTATATCGTGCCTGTAGGTTGAAGATTAAATGAATAAGATGCACATTTCAGCCAAGCTACACATGCTTTTATCATTTTTAAAGTAATGGCAGTTTTTGTTTTTCACATCCCTTAATAGTAAATGTCAGCAGTGTGCAAATGAATGAAAAGTGAATTTTTAAAAGTGCAATAGTTCCCCCCCCCTTTTTTTTTTTTTTACTTCGTAGTTGTACAAATAATCTGGAGGAGATGTACAACATTAGATTAGATTCACTTTATTCATCCCACATCGGGGAAATTCACGTGTTACAGTAGCAAGAAAATGTCAAACAGATAACAAATAAAACTGAAATAAAAATTAGACAAACGAAGGATTAAATACAGAGGGCTATTTGCATTATCTACCGTGAAAAAGTATAGAAATATGGGCTTATTGAGAGGCTCGGAAAAATTGCACATTACAGGTAGACTGTGTGTGTGTGTGTGTGTGTGTGTGTGTATAATATAAAAAGTATGCATAAAAATAGTTTAGTTGTATTTTGAACCCACCTAAATGTTAGAGACCTGCTCTTACGTGGTTCATCTTTTAAATGTTTTACGCCTTTAAATTCTCACCTAGCATGTAGTCATCTGCTTCTTGAATAGCAACTATTCTGTTATTTTATTAGCCTTTAAAATAATCACAAGTTATTTTGTTAGCCATATGCCACAAAAGCTCAGCCTTTCAGAAGTAGGATTTCATCTTCCCCATTTTTCCCAAACTGGGTACAGGAATATGGTTTGTTTTATCCTGAACTGAATACTTTTTTTCAAACAATCAGGAGTTTCACAGAACATTTTATTTAACTGTTTACATTTTCCCATTTTACATAGTGGCCATGAAACGTGTGTGTTCTTGCACTTAGGTTACTAAGCTTGTTCTTTATGACATTTGCTAGTTGCTTTTAAATGAAATAAATTATTCTACATTTGTTACCTTGTCGTTTGTAACACTTAAAGGTGATTCAGTTCAGATGTAAGTAAAGTGCATTTCACTGCGTGAGAATCCCTCGTTGTCACTGACTACAAGTAACAGATCGTCATGAACAATATACCAGAAAAGAGCCGTTTTCACTTGCCTGAAGATTTTTGTTTTTTAATTTTTTTTTACTTGCACAGCCAACATTTTCTGCAGTGTTACACTGTTCTTTGCTGCAGTGTGCTGCTAGCCATGAACTTGTGCTTTACTTGAGTTTTACATTCATAGTTGTGGTCAGAAGTTTACATACAGTGACATGAATGTCCTCTTGGATATGAATGTCATGGCAATATTTACCCTTTCAGTAATTTCTTTGAACTGTTCTTTTTCTGTGGCAGAATGATTGTACAGCATACAGCTTGAATTAAAAAAGAAATTGGTGCACAAGTTTTAATTTTCTTTAGGTTTTCTGAAATCAATACAGGGTCAAAATTATACATACAGGGTCAAAAATTTGCATACGCTCACTTAGATTATTAATTCAGAGGAGCTGAAACTTCCAAAATGTCTCTTCTCTTGCTGAGGTCTCTTAACTTCCTGTTAGTGATCATGATTGAGTACAGCTGGCAGCTTCTCTGTGGCTTCATAAAAAGGGTTTATTTACAGCACTCCTTGGATTGACCAACACACAGTAAAATGGGAAAGTCCAAGAAGCTCAGTGCAGATCTGAGAATGAGGATCGCAGATGTACGCAACTCCGGAATGTCTCTTGGAGCCTTTTCTAAACAACTGCAAATTCCAAGATCAGTTCAAAGAATTGTATGCAAATTATTGTGAGGTGTAGTCACTTTGCCAAGCCACTTTGCTTCAATAAAACGCAAACTGTCACCCTCAGCTGAAAGGAAATTGGTTTGGATGGTCAGGAACAACCTGGGAACCACCATGGCACAGCCCTGCCATGAACTGGAAACTGATGGATCACGGTCTACAGTTCAGTGAGTTTTACATCACCATGGACTACGAGGCTGCTATCCAAGAAATAACCCCCTGCTCCAAAATTGACACCTTCAAGCTTAACTGAAGTTTGAAGCTGAAACTGACCACACAGACAAAGAAAAATGCCTTCTGGAGGAAAGCTGTCTGGTCAGATGAGACAAAGATTGAGTTGTTTAGCCACAATGACCACCATGTACAGAGGGACACTGTACCAGCTGGTAGTGGTGGTAGGATCATCATACTCTGGGGCTGTTTTGCTGCCAGTGGAACTGGTTCATTGCACAAAGTGGATGGAATAATGAAGGAGGACGACCTCAGAATTCTTCAGCATAAATCATCAGAAACTTGAACACGACTTAGGAGTTATAACAGGACAATGAACCCAAACACACATCAGAGCTGGTTGTGGAGGATAAATCAGGCTAACATTAAGCTTAAAACAAGTCTTGACTTAAACCCTGTTGAAAATATATGGACTGGGGGGATTTAATTGAACTCTACCAATTCTACCATGAAGAGTTGTGAAATATCCAACCAGAATTCTGCCAGAAGCTTGTTAATGGTAAACAAAAATGTTTGGTCAAGGTGAATCTTGCAAAGAGACATTTTACCCAAATATTAGGTGTGCTGTATGTATAATTTTGACCCTGTGTTGATTTCAGAAAACCCAAAGAAAATTAAAACTTGTGCACCCAATTCTTTTTTTTTTTTTAATTAAAGCTGTATGCTGTACAATCATTCTGCCACAGAAAAAGGACAGTTCAAAGAAATTACTGAAGGCCCAAATATTGCCATGACATTCATGTCACTGTATGTAAACTTCTGACCACAACTGTATTTATAAATATTTAATCAGGTTACTTGTATTGAAAGAAGATGCTGGCATTCTTCCTGTTGAGATTTTCACAGAACATGCTTTGCTTTGATTGCCATCATATCGGCCTGTCGTGTTAGAATGTCCATGTTGTCTGTGCATTAGCGCGACAGCATACACAAGGCTAGTGTTGCATACTGTCTCATGGATGTAGGTATTGGAGCATTTTTTTTTTTTAACAAGTAAATAAGCACGGTATCGGACTGAAATCCAATGCCAGCTTCGGTATCAGTACATCCCTATTTAGAAGTTGTTCAGTGCCACGAGTTTTCAATGCCATATTGCACTATTTGCCACCTTGATGAATCCCAAGAGAAGCCGTTTAATAATGCTGTGCTCCTGCACTACCGAGACTTGATTCCTCGACTTGTGAATAATGCCGCTTTTCCACTACAAACGCGGCTGAGCCGTGCCGTGCTGAGTTGGGCTGAGTCGAGCTGAGTGGGGCTGTTGGAGTTGCATTTCGACTACAACCGCGCTGAACCGTGCTGGCTGGAAGTGGGTGGAGTTAGCGAAAGTGGGTGGACGTCACGTGATGTCGTTAAGCAGCGCAAACAGTGACATCAGTGATCTTTTAAGCGGTAGTCTCACGACCCGAATAGTAAACAATAAACATGGAGGACATGGAGTCGTTAGTGTTGCTGGTCTTGGTGCTGTGGCTTGTTGTCACCGACAACGCCAACAGATACTGGCAAGAGCGTATAGATGAGGCGAGGCGCATAAGGCTTCAGAAATTCTCGTAATTCGTAATTCTTCTTCTTCCGGGTTTACAGTGTTTACAGATCCCAGCGTGCTCGCGGGGCGTGTGTGGGCATGTGAGGACACTCCTCCTCACCAATCAGTGCACAGGGGAGTGTCTGCTCACGCCCCCAGCCTCACTCGGCTCGGTTTGGCTCGCTTCAGCCCCACTCCAAAACCGTGCGAGTTTTAGGGGCTAAGCAGGGCTGAAGCGAGCCGAGTCGTGCTGTTTTTTGGTAGTCGAAACGCGAGCCGTGTCGGGCTGAAGCGAGCTGAAGTGAGCTGAAAAAGGGTAGTGGAAAAGGGCCATAAGTTTACTTTCTTTCTGGAAATGATTTTTGGAAGTGCTTCAGAGAAAGTGCAGGTCCATGATATACAAACGTAGTTTCATTAATGGTTTTTGTATTCTAATTTAGTTATAATACATGACAGATCTACAGTTTTTTTTTTTTTTAAATAATTTCCTGAAACTTTGCTCTCCGTAATGGATAAATTTACTTCTTCTAAAGTTATTCATGGTGTGATTTCATTAGGATTGAATGATCTTGTACATGGTGACCTACAGTAAGTTGTAGTATTATTAATCATTTACACAAGGATTCGATTCATATCAATTAGATTTTTTTTTTTTTTCCTCTCTTTCACAGTACGGTGGAGAACGGGCAGCTTCCTGACCCCGCCCACTGGGCTGTAGCCGACGTTGTCAATTATTTTAAAGCTACTGGATTTGAAGAGCAAGCCAACGCTTTCCAGGATCAGGTAGAATAATTTGTTATAGCAGTTTTGTTTTTACACACTTTTTAGTTTTGATGAAATACTGTACATTTGTACAGAATGTTTGGGTGACTCCTGACTTGTTCAATAGAGAGCGTGCACGTGACGTCACAAGGTCCCGTGATATTTGTTTATCTGCCATCTTGGACGGCATGGCCGCGCATAGAACTTAGACGAACCCGTTCTAATTATCAAGTGCGTGGGAGTAGATCTTTGGAGAATGGTTATATCTTGTTCAGCATTTGGTTGTACCAATAGACAGGGCCAAAAAAAATATAACTGGTTTTCACATGGACGTGTAATATTAAAGGAACAGTCCACCGTACTTCCATAATGAAATATGCTCTTATCTGAATTGAGACGAGCTGCTCCGTACCTCTCCGAGCTTTGCGCGACCTCCCAGTCAGTCAGACGCAGTCAGACGCGCTGTCACTCCTGTTAGCAATGTAGCTAGGCTCAGCATGGCCAATGGTATTTTTTGGGGCTGTAATTAGATGCGACCAAACACTTCCGCGTTTTTCCTGTTTACATAGGTTTATATGACCAGTGACATGAAACAAGTTCAGTTACACAAATTGAAACGTGGCGATTTTCTATGCTATGGAAAGTCCGCACTATAATGACAGGCGTACTAACACCTTCTGCGCACTTCGGCAGCGCATTGATATCTGAGCTCCGTATCAATGCGCTGCCGAAGCGCGCAGAAGGTGTTAGTACGCCTGTCATTATAGTGCGGACTTTCCATAGCATAGAAAATCGCTACGTTTCAATTTGTGTAACTGAACTTGTTTCATATCACTGGTCATATAAACCTATGTAAACAGGAAAAACGCGGAAGAGTTTGGTCGCATCTAACTACAGCAACAAAAAATACCATTGGCCATACTGAGCCTAGCTACATTGCTAACAGGAGTGACAGCGCGTCTGACTGACTGGGAGGTCGCGCAAAGCTCGGAGAGGTACGGAGCAGCTCGTCTCAATTCAGATAAGAGCATATTTCATTATGGAAATACGGTGGACTGTTCCTTTAATGTTCTTAATAAAATATGTATATAAATGCATAACTTGTTTATAAAGTTCTTCCTATCAGATTGTGTAAAGTACTGAAAAAGAATATGTATGTTATTTTAGGCACATAGAGGTGCAAGAAAATATATTTTTTAATTTGTTTGAATATAGAAGCTGGACATATCTGTGACCCCTATACATTTATATCTGATATTGAATAATAATTCTGCACAGATAAAGATAGCGGTGATTTGTGATTTTTTTTTTTTTTTTTTTTCAGACAAAAACATGCATATTTACAACCCTGTCATTATCTGGAACCGAGTTTAGATTTCGAACATTCTTACGATAAAACGTCCTGCATAGTCTCTTTATGATAAACGTCTTAATGCCACTTACCCGTGAGGTTATCAAGTAGACATTCTTCTTCGGAACCTTCCAGAGGTATAGTTGGGATATCCATCCCGCAACAAAATATTTATAAGCTTCCAGGCTCTTGTAAGCTTTGAGGGCTTTGCCAGTGTAACACGATTCACGATTAACAAGAAAATTGTAAATGTCGTGGTAGGCCAGATCAGGCAAATCGCCGGCACCGCAGCTCCGAATTTCCCTGAACAAGGATTGCGGCAAGTTGTACGGATCTGCAATCCCCAACCTAGAACACTTTTCCACGTAACGCTGCCTCACGTCACCTTCAAGATGCTGAACAAACTTAGACAAGTTATCACGCGATGTAGATGGGGTATTTTCCGAATTTTCTTGGGGATTACTCCCTGGATCCATTACGCTTGTGCAAGGTAAACAATCCTGATGCCATCCAATATGGCGGGGTACACACGGACGGGTCACGTGACTGCACATCCTCTATATAAGATGTAAAATACCTTGTGTTTAGACCTCCTTTGTAGCTAGAAACGTTTGAAAAGTACAGTTGTAAACAGGTCCCATCAGGTACCATAACGCTCTTCAGTTTGGACTTGGGGACCAGCTTTTAAACCTGACAACAGATGGTCTGTCTATCAGAAAGGGTAGAAATTGGAATGCTAGAATTCTTAACTATGCAAAGAAGTGCTTTTCCAAAGCGTGTATGGTAGACAGACCTGTTGTGCACTTCAGGAATGTGTTTTCATGTGCAAGTTAAGCCTCTGTGTGTTTCTATATGTGATCTATCTCACACTTGTAGTTCATTAAAGGAAAACAAAACCCAAAAATAAACACAGTTTGCCACTCATGACAAGTGCCCTGATGTGTTCCCCGCATGTTTAAATTAAAAAATAAAATTTTATTATAACAGTTTCATTTTAAAAGTTATGATATTGTTAAAAAATAGGCTCACCTGGACACAACTATTTGCACTGAAACTGGATATCTGCCTGTGATGTAACCGGCTCACGAGTACACCGTTTACCTTCGTAACACAGAGCCATCAAAAAAAGGCTTCTAATTCTGGGGGGAGGGAATATCTATCTCTTTCTCTGTATGTGTGTTCACTGCTTCAGATGGGTGAATAGAGGATGTGCAGTCACGTGACCCGCACGTGTGTACTCCGCCATATTGGGATTACTTGTCTAAGTTTGTTCAGCATCTTGAAGGTGACGTGAGGCAGCGTTACGTGGAAAAGTGTTCCAGGTTGGGGATTGCAGATCCGTGCAACTTGCCGCAATCCTTGTTCAGGGAAATTCGGAGCTGCGGTGCCGGCGATTTGCCCGATCTGGCCTACCACGACATTTACAATTTTCTTGTTAATCGTGTTACACTGGCAAAGCCCTCAAAGCTTACAAGAGCCTGGAAGCTTATAAATATTTTGTTGCGGGATGGGTATCCCAACTATACCTCTGGAAGGTTCCGAAGAAGAATGTCTACTTGATAACCTCACGGGTAAGTGGCATTAAGACGTTTATCATAAAGAGACTATGCAGGACGTTTTATCGTAAGAATGTTCGAAATCTAAACTCAGTTCCAGATAATGACAGGGTTGTAAATATGTATGTTTTTGTCTGAAAAAAAAATATCACAAATCACCGCTATCTTTATCTGTGCAGAATTATTATTCAATATCAGATATAAATGTATTAGAAGATTACACCTACCTGATATGAAGTGTTCACTACAAATTCGGCTGGTAGAACTGGGGTACCAGTTTTCTCTTCGCACAGCGGACACCCATTTTGCGCGTCTCTCCTCGTCTGCGGGGAATCTATAAAATGACAGGCCCTCCTTTTGGCCCTGTCTATTGGTATAACCAAATGCTGAACAAGATATAACCATTCTCGAAAGATCTACTCCCACACACTTGATAATTAGAACGGGTTCGTCTAAGTTCTATGCGCGGCCATGCCGTCCAAGATGGCAGATTAACAAATATCACGTGACATCACGCTCTCTATACAGCGAAAGAACTTCACTGTGCTATAATGCAGCGTTTCTCAACCTTTTTTCAGTCACGACACCCTTCAGAAGTATGCAAATTCTCAAGGCACACCCATATAAAAAATACGCAATCACACTGACCATACGCTGACCCCGGCAGTGACGTTGTGACATGGGAAAGGGGGCCGTGAGACAAATTTTGATGATGCATGAGGCGGCGATGATCTGCATTAGTGTAACTATCGTTTTTTGGAATTTTAATTCATTTTATTTATTTCAATGTTAGAATATATAATTTTTTGACGGCACCCCGGTTGAGAAAGGCTGCTATAATGTATATGTGACAAATCAAGGTTTCTGATTTTATAAAAATCTAATCAGAAATGTTCTGTAACCATGTGACTTTTACTGGCAGCAAAATCTGCAAATCAACAGACTTCACTTTTATGAAGTTTCAATCTCACTCAGCTAGATAACACAGTACTGACACAGGTACTCGTAAACAATGGCGGTTGTCATAGCAACCTGATTCTTGCTGTCTAAAAAGATCGCTTTTCTCAGTGGGGAAAAAAACAAACAAACAGAAGCATGTCACATAGAAATACAAGGAAAAATTTTACTTTTTGGGGGGGGGACACTGAGTAGCCAGCAATGGTGATTATAGGCAGAAAAGGCTCTCCGAGGCTGGGTATGTGCGCTCACTGTTTGTGCATGTGTTCACTGCTTCAGTGATCAGAGCTTGTTTTTACAGCCAAATGCTTGACACTTGGGTATCTTCAGGGTTATTTACAACAATTTAGAAACGCTATATACCCACTAGATCTCAGCCTCGGCGAGTCATGTGATGAGTAAGTGACCTCACGATCTGACTGTAGCAGTTCCTGATGTGGGCGGAGCACAGAAGCACGGCAGGCGAGAATTGATGTTCACATACACCAGGGGTGGGCAATTATTTTTTTCCATGGGGCCACATGAGAAACAGAAAATTTTGTGGAGGGCCGGACCAAAAGGCTGAACCAAATTCTGCATAATATTAATTGTATTTCTTTATATAAAGCAGTAAATAACATTGTTTTTACAAGCTGCTAAGACTGGTAAGAGTATGGAAAAAAAAACCAGGTTGCCTTACAAAAAAAATTAATTTATTCAATCAAATTTCCCAAAACAATGGTTAACAAAATGTGAACGTGTGTACCTTTTTTTTTTTTCAGTCACATTCACCCCAAAACACAATAAAGACATCACAATATTGTCTTTCTACTCCAAATATCAAGCAAGATACATCATATTATAATAATGATGCCCACATTTGTAGTTTAATCACCTCATTTGGTGCTTTTCGCCGGAGATCGGCTCCGGCGCCTGCTGGTGACGTCACACGATGTGATTGGCTGGACCGTTTGAAGGATGACGTACAAGTTTGTGGTTGGTCTGGACAAATTACGGAAGGGCAATTCCATGTAAATGTCAACCTCACCATGCAAAAATAAAGCAACATGTAATACATCAAAACCACTCCCAGAGAGATCACCTAGGCCTGTATTTTACAGATGTGAATAAGTTGAACCAATTTGTAACCAACCTGTCACTGTCAGTCTTTCTTTCTTTCTTTCTTATAATGTAAACCCCAAGCTAAAATCAACTTTGATCATGTACAATTCTATATTATTGCCACAAGCCACAGAAATGTATGCTAAAATCCACAAAACAGCAAAACAATAGCCATCCTAAATATTATTTAAGAACTTTGATAGTTTTAGCTGATATTTAGAGAGTTTTTCAAAGGGTTATGGTGGTTAAATTGCTGATTTTCTAAACATATGCCATGTCTATTTCAGACGCGTCACATCCATAACGGAATTTCGTCACATCCATAACGCTGACTTTTCCTTCGAAACTCTGCATGAAATACAAAATATTTTAAACAAAGATTTTTTAATATTCACCTTGGACCCCTCTATCAAATGGATATCTCCATTTCGACATTAGGTTTACAATTTCACAGAGTTTGATAAATGTGGCGGCACGGTGGTGTAGTGGTTAGCGCTGTCGCCTCACAGCAAGAAGGTCCTGGGTTCGAGCCCCGGGGCCGGCGAGGGCCTTTCTGTGCGGAGTTTGCATGTTCTCCCCGTGTCCGCGTGGGTTTCCTCCGGGTGCTCCGGTTTCCCCCACAGTCCAAAGACTGTTAGGTTAACTGGTGACTCCAAATTGACCGTAGGTGTGAGTGTGAATGGCTGTCTGTGTCTATGTGTCAGCCCTGTGATGACCTGGTGACTTGTCCAGGGTGTACCCCGCCTTTCGCCCGTAGTCAGCTGGGATAGGCTATCTTTATCTGTGCAGAATTATTATTCAATATCAGATATAAATGTATTAGAAGATTACACCTACCTGATATGAAGTGTTCACTACAAATTCGGCTGGTAGAACTGGGGTACCAGTTTTCTCTTCGCACAGCGGACACCCATTTTGCGCGTCTCTCCTCGTCTGCGGGGAATCTATAAAATGACAGGCCCTCCTTTTGGCCCTGTCTATTGGTATAACCAAATGCTGAACAAGATATAACCATTCTCGAAAGATCTACTCCCACACACTTGATAATTAGAACGGGTTCGTCTAAGTTCTATGCGCGGCCATGCCGTCCAAGATGGCAGATTAACAAATATCACGTGACATCACGCTCTCTATACAGCGAAAGAACTTCACTGTGCTATAATGCAGCGTTTCTCAACCTTTTTTCAGTCACGACACCCTTCAGAAGTATGCAAATTCTCAAGGCACACCCATATAAAAAATACGCAATCACACTGACCATACGCTGACCCCGGCAGTGACGTTGTGACATGGGAAAGGGGGCCGTGAGACAAATTTTGATGATGCATGAGGCGGCGATGATCTGCATTAGTGTAACTATCGTTTTTTGGAATTTTAATTCATTTTATTTATTTCAATGTTAGAATATATAATTTTTTGACGGCACCCCGGTTGAGAAAGGCTGCTATAATGTATATGTGACAAATCAAGGTTTCTGATTTTATAAAAATCTAATCAGAAATGTTCTGTAACCATGTGACTTTTACTGGCAGCAAAATCTGCAAATCAACAGACTTCACTTTTATGAAGTTTCAATCTCACTCAGCTAGATAACACAGTACTGACACAGGTACTCGTAAACAATGGCGGTTGTCATAGCAACCTGATTCTTGCTGTCTAAAAAGATCGCTTTTCTCAGTGGGGAAAAAAACAAACAAACAGAAGCATGTCACATAGAAATACAAGGAAAAATTTTACTTTTTGGGGGGGGGACACTGAGTAGCCAGCAATGGTGATTATAGGCAGAAAAGGCTCTCCGAGGCTGGGTATGTGCGCTCACTGTTTGTGCATGTGTTCACTGCTTCAGTGATCAGAGCTTGTTTTTACAGCCAAATGCTTGACACTTGGGTATCTTCAGGGTTATTTACAACAATTTAGAAACGCTATATACCCACTAGATCTCAGCCTCGGCGAGTCATGTGATGAGTAAGTGACCTCACGATCTGACTGTAGCAGTTCCTGATGTGGGCGGAGCACAGAAGCACGGCAGGCGAGAATTGATGTTCACATACACCAGGGGTGGGCAATTATTTTTTTCCATGGGGCCACATGAGAAACAGAAAATTTTGTGGAGGGCCGGACCAAAAGGCTGAACCAAATTCTGCATAATATTAATTGTATTTCTTTATATAAAGCAGTAAATAACATTGTTTTTACAAGCTGCTAAGACTGGTAAGAGTATGGAAAAAAAAACCAGGTTGCCTTACAAAAAAAATTAATTTATTCAATCAAATTTCCCAAAACAATGGTTAACAAAATGTGAACGTGTGTACCTTTTTTTTTTTTCAGTCACATTCACCCCAAAACACAATAAAGACATCACAATATTGTCTTTCTACTCCAAATATCAAGCAAGATACATCATATTATAATAATGATGCCCACATTTGTAGTTTAATCACCTCATTTGGTGCTTTTCGCCGGAGATCGGCTCCGGCGCCTGCTGGTGACGTCACACGATGTGATTGGCTGGACCGTTTGAAGGATGACGTACAAGTTTGTGGTTGGTCTGGACAAATTACGGAAGGGCAATTCCATGTAAATGTCAACCTCACCATGCAAAAATAAAGCAACATGTAATACATCAAAACCACTCCCAGAGAGATCACCTAGGCCTGTATTTTACAGATGTGAATAAGTTGAACCAATTTGTAACCAACCTGTCACTGTCAGTCTTTCTTTCTTTCTTTCTTATAATGTAAACCCCAAGCTAAAATCAACTTTGATCATGTACAATTCTATATTATTGCCACAAGCCACAGAAATGTATGCTAAAATCCACAAAACAGCAAAACAATAGCCATCCTAAATATTATTTAAGAACTTTGATAGTTTTAGCTGATATTTAGAGAGTTTTTCAAAGGGTTATGGTGGTTAAATTGCTGATTTTCTAAACATATGCCATGTCTATTTCAGACGCGTCACATCCATAACGGAATTTCGTCACATCCATAACGCTGACTTTTCCTTCGAAACTCTGCATGAAATACAAAATATTTTAAACAAAGATTTTTTAATATTCACCTTGGACCCCTCTATCAAATGGATATCTCCATTTCGACATTAGGTTTACAATTTCACAGAGTTTGATAAATGTGGCGGCACGGTGGTGTAGTGGTTAGCGCTGTCGCCTCACAGCAAGAAGGTCCTGGGTTCGAGCCCCGGGGCCGGCGAGGGCCTTTCTGTGCGGAGTTTGCATGTTCTCCCCGTGTCCGCGTGGGTTTCCTCCGGGTGCTCCGGTTTCCCCCACAGTCCAAAGACTGTTAGGTTAACTGGTGACTCCAAATTGACCGTAGGTGTGAGTGTGAATGGCTGTCTGTGTCTATGTGTCAGCCCTGTGATGACCTGGTGACTTGTCCAGGGTGTACCCCGCCTTTCGCCCGTAGTCAGCTGGGATAGGCTCCAGCTTGCCTGCGACCCTGTAGAAGGATAAAGCGGCTAGAGACAATGAATGAATGATAAAAATGTACAGTCACCCAAGAAAAGTGATACTTTTTCTGTCACATCCATAACGCATCTTTTATTGGCGTTTTCTGGCATGCCCTAGATGTACTATGGGAATTGTTCTTGTTCTATCACTTCTCCAGTATGGTACAGCCTTAAAATATGCAACACCTGTTTAAATACTGGGAGACAATAAAACATGCACTGGGTCATTTGTTGCCATTTTGAGTTCAAGTGTCACGTCCATAACGCTGGAATTGCTCGGAAGTAGTTATCGCGGGATTAGGTTTCGTGGAATTTCATGTCGCGCGCATTGCGTTTTTGTTGAACACAACTTCAAAATAAAAGCAATGCACATTCAGTCCATGCATGAGGTAAAATTAGAAAATACGTTTATTTTGTAATTTCTAATTAACCTTACGCGGGCCGGTCAGAATGAACCAAAGGGCCGGATGCGGCCCGCGGGCCGGAAAATGCCCAGGTCTGACATACACACACTTTATTGAGCTTTTCAGCTTTCACTCACTCAACACGCACACATGCGTTGTGGTCGGGAGGGAGCCCCTTTCTCTGCTCTCTCTCTCTCTCTCGCTCTCTCTCTCTGTCCTTTTATGCTCCATCCCTGTAATACACACACACACACACACACTAATTGACAGCAGGTGGAATGAATTAGCCACTTACCTTCCCTGACCCCGCCCTCCATTCACAGACTGCTGCTTGGCCACGCCCCCACTGCCACACTGACGTCCTAGCGTGATGTTTGAACCTCGGAGAGAGTAAGATGTCGGCGCCCAGGGACATTTTTATTTTCAAAGAAACACAATATGTACGAAGCATACAGGTACAAATATGAACAAGTGAACACTCGAACATGTCTCGTATGGATGTTATCTGTTGGTGTAAAGGAGTTTATTTTTTGGGTTTTGTTTGACTTTAAGGAATAAAACATGAAGTGCATATAGGTAAATTTTGTTCCTCTTAGTATGCCCATACTAAGTTTTTGATTTATTAATGAATGACACATTGTGCATTTTGTTTGTTACATTTAATGTTGTAGAACATCTGGAAAAGTTAGTTTCTCTCTATTAAAATGCAGCTTGTCATGTTATTGATAAACTGTCCTGAGGGCGCTCCCATGTTTAAAGCTTTAAGTTACAGGTTGTTACAAGCTCTGACCCTGAAGCCTCCTTCCATAAATGCTAAATTAATGTTTACGCCCAAAGTTTCACCATATCAGAATTTTTCACTGAAGTTTTTAATTGATTTATGTCGAGTGTACTCTAATTGTAGAACGAGAACATTATTATGCCCCCACTCCGAGGGGGGGGTATACTGGTTTACCTCTGTCCGTCCGTCCGTATTTCCGTCTGTCTGAAACACCGTTTTTCTCAGCAACCACAAATCAAAGCCACTTGGTACCAAACTTCAGCTTGGGGTTCTATACCATTTATACTGTTTTCAGGTCTGTCGCACATCAACTTCCTGTTTACCGACTGAATGTACAGTGGTGCTTGAAAGTTTGTGAACCCTTTAGAATTTTCTATATTTCTGCATAAATATGACCTAAAACATCATCAGATTTTCACACAAGTCCTAAAAGTAGATAAAGAGAACCCAGTTAAACAAATGAGACAAAAATATTATACTTGGTCATTTATTTATTGAGGAAAATGATCCAATATTACATATGTGAGTGGCAAAAGTATGTGAGCCTCTAGGATTAGCAGTTAATTTGAAGCTGAAATTAGAGTCAGGTGTTTTCAATCAATGGGATGACAATCAGGTGTGAGTGGGCACCCTGTTTTATTTAAAGAACAGGGATCTATCGAAGTCTGATCTTCACAACACGTCTGTGGAAGTGCATCATGGCACGAACAAAGGAGATTTCTGAGGACATCAGAAAAAGTGTTGTTGATTCTCATCAGGCTGGAAAAGGTTACAAAACCATCTCTAAAGAGTTTGGACTCCACCAATCCACAGTCAGACAGATTGTGTACAAATTGAGGAAATTCCAGACCATTGTTACCCTCCCCAGGAGTGGTCGACCAACAAAGATCACTCCAAGAGCAAGGTGTGTAATAGTTGGCGAGGTCACAAAGGAACCCAGGGTAACTTCTAAGCAACTGAAGGCCTCTCTCATATTGGCTAATGTTCATGAGTCCACCATCAGGAGAACACTGAATAACAATGGTGTGCACGGCAGGGTTGCAAGGAGAAAGCCACTGCTCTCCAAAAAGAAAATTGCTGCTCGTCTGCAGTTTGCTAAAGATCACGTGGACAAGCCAGAAGGCTATTGGAAAAATGTTTTGTGGACGGATGAGACCAAAATAGAATTTTTGGTTTAAATGAGAAGCGTTATATTTGGAGAGAGGAAAACACTGCATTCCACCATAAGAACCTTATCCCATCTGTGAAACATGATGGTGGTAGTATCATGGTTTGGGCCTGTTTTGCTGCATCTGGGCCAGGACGGCTTGCCATCACTGATGGAACAATGAATTCTGAATTATACCAGCGAATTCTAAAGGAAAATGTCAGGACATCTGTCCATGAACTGAATCTCAAGAGAAGGTGGGTCATGCAGCAAGACAACGACCCTAAGCACACAAGTCGTTCTACCAAAGAATGGTTAAAGAAGAATAAAGTTAATGTTTTGGAATGGCCAAGTCAAAGTCCTGACCTTAATCCAATCGAAATGCTGTGGAAGGACCTGAAGCGAGCAGTTCATGTGAGGAAACCCACCAACATCCCAGAGTTGAAGCTGTTCTGTACGGAGGAATGGGCTAAAATTCCTCCAAGCCGGTGTGCAGGACTGATCAACAGTTACTGGAAGCATTTAGTTGCATTTATTGCTGCACAAGGGGGTCACACCAGATACTGAAAGCAAAGGTTCACATACTTTTGCCCCTCACAGATATGTAATATTGGATCATTTTCCTCAATAAATAAATGACCAAGTATAATATTTTTGTCTCATTTGTTTAGCTGGGTTCTCTTTATCTACTTTTAGGACTTGTGTGAAAATCTGATGATGTTTTAGGTCATATTTATGCAGAAATATAGAAAATTCTAAAGGGTTCACAAACTTTCAAGCACCACTGTATGAGGGTAAGTCAAAAAGTTCTAAGACAGATGTAATTTCAAAAGAATTCTTTTTTTTTAAAGATTTTTTTGGGCTTTTTTCACCTTTATTGGATAGTGTAGAGACAGGAAATGAGTGGGAGAGAGAGACGGGGAGGGAAATGACCTTGGGTCGGAATCGAACCCGTGTCCCTGGATTTATGGTATGGCGCCTTAGCCACCTGAGCTACGACGCCCCCAATTTCAAAATAATTCTAAAAAAGGAATACAAAGAAGGAATTCTCCGCTTGCAGAAGTGTTTAGACTTAAATGGAGGATATGTAGAGAAATAGCTTTATTTTCATAAATAAAGATTTTTTTCAATTTGTCTTAGAACTTTTTGACTTACCCTCGTATTTATGAAATATACAGGGTGGATTTTGACGCTATTTCAAAATGACTGTTTACCAGGATGCTGTTTGAAATCCCTGGGGAGAGACACTGCTCTTTACTTACTTGCTTCAGGGTGAATTATTTGTTGAAGTCAACATTCATAAGTGTCCTGTTCCTTCGATTGCTTGCATTCTGATATAAGCGAGAGCGAGGGGATACGTAAGTGAGCAGTAGCTCACGGTTGATCTTGTTTATAAACATGTGATTTTTGTCTTGGAGCTGGCACTACTGTAAGATCTGCTGTTATAGAAAATCAGTCACTACCTTCTGTCCATATACCGTACGAGTTCACCAGGACTGTGACGTAACGATAGGAACGATTAGTATAGCTCCATCTGTTAGTGTAAATAATTTTTGCTAGGTAGCAGTTTGTCAGCTTGCTGTTTTATACTGTAAACCAGGATAAAAGTTTGCACAGTGATTGTGAAATGCTTGAAAGCAAGGTCATTTTCTCTTTCATAGTTTTGTTTCATAAGAGTTGAACTTTTTCTCCCTGCAGGAAATCGATGGCAAGTCTCTATTGTTAATGACTCGTAATGACGTTCTGACTGGACTCTCGATAAAACTGGGCCCAGCTCTGAAGATTTACGAGTACCACGTGAAGCCGCTTCAGACCCAACACTTAAAAAGCAATGCCTCATAGCACTCCGGACGGGCCGAGCCTTGGAAGACAATCACGCCATGGAACAGCAGGGTAACTGCAGACTGAAGACAAGGCCATGTCCTCATGTGCGTTTTTATGCATCCTTGTGGGCAAATCCACACAAAAAAACTTTAATGTGAATTTCTTTCTCGTTCTGAATTAGTTGTACAGGTATAACTCTGTTTCTTTTTTGGTGTGCGTGTTGGGGGCCTGGTGCTGGACTGATGTTATGACTGAAGTTTGTTTAAAAAAAATGATCCTTTGCAAACATGTAAAGATGTCAAAATATTGAGTTTGGTTTGCAGTTTTTAAAAAATTTTAATGTAAAATATTGTGTGAAAGTATTTGGCACTAAACCGATAAACACTATTGTGTAAGGTGTTGCTTGGTGTAACATGAATTTTCAGAGGTTTTATGGAAAATGAACTTATTGCATTATTGATCTGTATATAAAAAGTGACTAAAGGAGTGGATCAGTTATTTTGTTGGTGCTTGCTTCCTCTTCTCCTTAAGGTATTTAAGTCTTTAATGGTTATAAATGAATTACAGCACACACGATCCTGTTGGGCTGTGAAAAGTAACCATGCTGCAGCTGTATGTGTTTATAATAAAGATTTATTGAAAAGATGCTTAACTAAGGACTTTTAAGCAGTGTCACAGGTAGCTAGAGCCTGGTGTCTGATTTAAAACCAGGCTCCTTTTGTGTGTAAATGGGTTAATTATGTTCGAAGACGATTTGACGTATTTGATTGCTTTTCTGATTAATTTTGACATGAGGATCACAAAATGATTCTTTTAGACAACTAATTTCTGAACCTCTCCTTTGACTTGTCTTGATGATGCACTGGAAATTATTGGTGTTTCTGATGCCGGTGCTTAAGAAGCTATGTTCATTTTTACAAAAAGTGTCTTTTTAACAAAATCTGTTCAAAAGCTATTTCTTGCAATAGAAGATTCGTTGAATGTCAGATGTTTGCAATAAATTGTGCTTGAATGAAAAAGGCACTGACTCAACCATAGTCCTAGTTACCATCCCAGTGATGAGTAAGAGATCACAACCATCATTACAAACTTTATATGCAAGTTCCATGATTGGATGCCCAAATTATTTCTTGTGTCAGTGTTTTGCTCATTTTGGAAATTAATCGTGCCGTGTTTTCCAACACCCTTTGCATCTGCAATAATACCGCATTATATAAAGGACTGATAGGAATCCATACAACATTTGATCTGTTTATTCTCATTTTAAGTAAGTTTATATTTAATTTCCCATAACTGGATCACTAATTAAAGGTATTTTGATTTAATAAAAGCCCATAAATGTGTTAAATCCATTCAAAATCACATGATGTATATGTAGAGTATACATATGTTCCCATTCAGGTTATTTATTAAACTTCTTATTTATTAAATGTGAGTAGTATTTGTCGCAGCTATTGCATTCAGAGCCACACTGACCAAATCAGGTCTTTTTAAAATTAACTCATTTTACTTTTTTTGTTGTTAACTTGTGAAATTTGAATAGATGGAGGGCTTAAACTTTTTTTTGTGTGTGTGTGGTTTATTAAAGTCTGTTAAAACGGCTTTGTTTGTAGATTCCCCCTTTCTTCTGAGCAGTTTCACAGTTTGGCTTGTGGTTTCCTGCGTACAGTTCCGGTAATATTGCCTGCTGGATTATCAAGAGGTAGAAGAACCTGAAAGAGAGAGAAAAAAGGGGAAACCTTGAAGTATTCTAACAAATAAAGGATTTCATGGAAGCTTAAATCTGGGAGACTAAGATTCTATCGTAATGACAAGGTGATAATCCAAGCCGTAGGATCCTTGTGACCTTTTCTATGAGTTGGATCAATTTGTGTAGGTCAATAAAAAACCCTTGGTTTGGCTCACTGATAGCAATGAGCTGTTTGCAATCCAAAAGTCTTTTTTTTTTTTTTTGTGAAAACGTGTTTGTTCTTTTTTTCCCCCCATAACTCTGGCTGATGTAACAAAATAACATTACTTGGCATTGTATTTTATAAATAAAAGTTTAAATCTATTTAAATCATTGCTAAACCACCATCACATTTCAGCTGTTATTATTCCTGTGGTGTCTGTTTTAAATCGTTAAGATGATTTCTGTTCATTTATCCTGGTAACTGATCACCTCCCTGAATACACTGACTACATACACAACTCACATGATTCAATATTCATGCTAAAAAACAAATGCTGAAAAGATGTTTCCATGAAAGCAAATTACACTACAGGGGTAATGCCATTGCCTTCATCTAAACAAACAAGTATGTCACTCATATACTGTATAGCAAGCACTGTCGGCTCACAGCAAGAAGGTCCGGGTTCGAGCTCTGTGGCCGGCGAGGGCCTTTCTGTGTGGAGTTCGCATGTTCTCCCCGTGTCCGCGTGGGTTTCCTCCGGGTGCTCCGGTTTCCCCCACAGTCCAAAGACATGCAGGTTAGGTTAACTGGTGACTCTAAATTGACCGTAGGTGTGAATGTGAGTGTGAATGGTTGTCTGTGTCTATGTGTCAGCCCTGTGATGACCTGGCGACTTGTCCAGGGTGTACCCCGCCTTTCGCCCGTACTCAGCTGGGATAGGCTCCAGCTTGCCTGCGACCCTGTAGAACAGGATAAAGCCGCTAGAGATAATGAGATGAGATATACTGTATAGCAGCCAGGCCGATCATGAACGACATCACCGCCTTGTTTGGTTCCTTGTTTCGATCAGTTTTGCATAAAAGCAACTACTAAAAACAGACATGATGATGTCTGAAGGAGCTCATTTCATCTCTTAGTTTTCATTGTTATTTCAATGTTATGTGACAAACTTGGATAATAATTATCCATTATCTGTAGCCGCTTATAATGTTGTGGGCAAGCTGGCGCCTGTCCCAGCTGACTACGGGTGAAAGGCGGGGTACACCCTGGACAAGTCACCAGGTCATCACAGGGCTGACACATAGACACAGACAACCATTCACACTCACATTCACACCTACGCTCAATTTAGAGACATATCTGTGAAGATACTCAGTCATCCAGGTACATAGTAATCTGTGGTTGGTAGAAGAGAGCAACTGGACTTGCTTGAAAAGTCTTGAAGACGTTTCGCCTCTCGTCCGAAAGGCATCCTCAGTTCTGTCTGTCTAATAGGGAGTATCCAGTATTTATCCTCTCATGGATCATCATAGAATCCGAATCAGAATGCTGATGGCTGCATTGTAGGTGGCTGATAGATGTCTTAGACACCCACCTCTGTTCAGTGATGGTCGTTCCAGGTTGACAAAAATGAATGATCCTCTCTGGCTAAGATGTCTGCCAGATGACTGAGTATCTTCACAGATATGTTTCTATGCACTTTGGGATGATATCCCTTCGACTGGTGCGGGAGTATGAGAGGACTTCCAGAAAACTGGCAGACATTTTAGCCAGAGAGGATCGTTCATTTTTGTCAACCTGGAAACGTCTTCAAGACTTTTCAAGCAAGTCCAGTTGCTCTCTTCTACCAACCACAGGTCAATTTAGAGCCACCAATTAGCCTAACCTGCATGTCTTTGGACTGTGAGGGAAACCGGAGCACCTGGAGGAAACCCACGCGGACACGGGGAGAACATGCAAACTCCGCACAGAAAGGCCCTCGCTGGCCACGGGGCTCGAACCCGGACCTTCTTGCTGTGAGACGACAGCGCTAACCACTACACCACTGTATAATAACCAGTTTTTTTTTAATTGATTTGTGTTTAATGCATAGATTTAAAGCTTTCATTTCTGCAGAAAAATCCAGTTAAGTTTGAGCAGCTACCAGCTGCCAAAACACTGGTCTGCCAACTGATACCAGCTTCCTTCTTAGTAGACTAAATTGCTCAATAAATCTCATCTCATCTCATTATCTCTAGCCGCTTTATCCTTCTACAGGGTCGCAGGCAAGCTGGAGCCTATCCCAGCTGACTACGGGCGAAAGGCGGGGTACACCCTGGACAAGTCGCCAGGTCATCACAGGGCTGACACATAGACACAGGCAACCATTCACACTCACATTCACACCTACGGTCAATTTAGAGTCACCAGTTAACCTAACCTGCATGTCTTTGGACTGTGGGGGAAACCGGAGCACCCGGAGGAAACCCACGCGGACACGGGGAGAACATGCAAACTCCACACAGAAAGGCCCTCGCCGGCCATGGGGCTCGAACCCAGGACCTTCTTGCTGTGAGGCGACAGCGCTAACCACTACACCACCGTGCCGCCAATTGCTCAATAAATGTGTGAGATTTTGTAATTGCATTTTTCTTGTGTTATTTTCCACTGTAGCATTAGTTATGGCAATTCAGAAACAGTTTCCGATCTCCTAACTAGCAAAGATTGAGACTAAATATACATCATAATCAGGCAAAAGATTCTCTGACCAAAAGATTTAAAATTATAAGCTCCCCAGACTGGGCGGCATGGTGGTGTAGTGGTTAGTGCTGTCGCCTCACAGCAAGAAGGCCTGGGTTCGAGCCCCGTGTCTGGCGAGGGCCTTTCTGTGCGGAGTTTGCATGTTCTCCCCGTGTCCACGTGGGTTTCCTCCAGGTGCTCCGGTTTCCCCCACAGTCCAAAGACATGCAGGTTAGGTTAACTGGTGACTCTAAATTGACCGTAGGTGTGAATGTGAGTGTGAATGGTTGTCTGTGTCTATGTGTCAGCACTGTGATGACCTGGCGACTTGTCCAGGGTGTACCCCGCCTTTCGCCCGTAGTCAGCTGGGATAGGCTCCAGCTTGCCTGCGACCCTGTAGAACAGGATAAAGCGGCTAGAGATAATGAGATGAGATGAGATGAGATGAGCTCCCCAGACCAAAAAAAAAAAAAATTGCATTCACCCATAGCAGTGCCTTACTGAAAATTGTCAATAGATAATGAATGTACACTGGCAGTCAATGAAAAAGTCCAGGTCAATAATTCAACATATTATGCAGTACGGAGTTGGGGAAATGTTTGTTTTGAGATGTTTCTATTGAATAGCGTGCACAGAAGTCATTAATGACTTCTCCTCAATCCAAACATTTTTCAGTAGTCTTCAGGGAGTGGTCTTTAGGAATCAGCTCAAAGTGCTGTTTTGGAGAAAAACAAAAATTTGTACACGGTTGAAAGGATGGGTTGGATAGCCTTTATTAAGGCCATGAAAAAGCCGACTTTTGTATTCCTTATGTCCAAGATGCCACGGTTAAATCCAGATGACAGATGGCGGGCCCTCGGCATGGTGCAAGCTGGCCTAAGTTTTTCAGAAGTTGGGCGTCGATTGAATGTCCAAACCCTGCCATGGCCTGCGTATTCACCTGATCTCAATCCCATTGAGCATTTATGGGATCACCTTGGTGTTCAGATCCAGAACCGTGTTCCTCGTCCCATGAACAGAGGTCAACTGATCCAGGCTCTTCAAGAGGAGTGGCAGGCCATTCCACAAGACAGGATTCGCCGTTTGATACGCAGTATGCGTCGCAGACTGACGGCTTGTATTGCTGTTGGTGGGGACAATACTCGGTACTGAAGCTGCAACTTTCCAATTACAGGGTATCCATTTTGTTCGGACTGTACATTATCAAAGCTCACAACAATTGTGATTTTTTGTTTATTCATCTCGAGTTAAATGTCAGTATATTGATCTGTAAGCTTCTAGTACATGATTTCATAACTTATGAATAAAATTATTTTCATAAATGTCACCTGGACATTTTCATTGACTGTCAGTGTATCTTAGCATAAAACCAGACCCCCCCCCCCCCCCCCCCCCCCCAACCCCCCAGATTCTGACAGACTGTTATCTGTGTTTCATGTCCAATCACAACACAACACTGATGTTTCCAGACCCAGGATGCATAGATCCAAATCTGTGTAGCTTGTTTGATGAGATCACATGATGGAAAACCTGAGACACTGAATCGGCTACAAATTTACTGGACCTCAAGCCTAAAAAGAAAAGTTTACTTTCTATTAATTAGAGCATTAACTCGAGCAGAATTGTTCATGCTGTCAGTGGAAGAGTGGGCTACAATTCTTAAGGTGATGGGAGGTCTAAAAATATATTTGTATTAAAAGAGAAATGACACAGGTGACATTTTCTTTGTTCAGGAAGCTTATAAGCCAGTAAATAAATAATATTTAGTAGTATCTTAAACATGCTTTGTAGAAACCAACCTCATCCTTATTGGAGAGTCCGAGTTTAGTCATGTCGATAGTAAAGTAGTGCTGGTTTGGCAAGATGATTTCAATCTCCTCGACCTGTTAGACAAAATAAAATAGCTTGACATAAAGGTGCAAAATGTGAAATGTGTTTTTAAAACTGACCATCAAATCACATCAATCAGTATGACTTGCCTCTGGCACTCTCTCAAGAGCAAGAATCTGTGCATCATAGAGTGTCTTCTGAACAGATGGTGAATACTCCCCATGATCGTAGGGGCCAGCAAACTTCTCGATGATGCTGTCCTTTACAGTTTTCCTGCAAAGGCAGCATGCGTTACAGCCATCTCATGCATTTTTTGGTATTTTACTTTATCCTAATTGAATTAGCCATTTTTAAAAAAACAAATATATACATATATTTACCATGCCAAGTCAAAGTTTACTTCCCGGTACTGGTTATAGCGCCACCTAGCATAGATCGAGGTACAGAAGACTCTATCCTTGGTTTCCTGCAGAGTGGTGAAGTGGTCTTTCAGGAAGCCCTCAAAACCTGACTGTGTGGTCTTCAAAACCTTCATGTCTTTGATTCCACTGTGGATCACTGCATTCTCTGGTAACATGCACAAAAGTGGTGTCCAATCTTATCCACTATGGGCTGGTGTGGATGCAGGTTTTCATTCTAATCAAGCAGGAGCCACACTCCACATGTTGAATTAATTGAGCCCAGCTTTCTAGATTACCAAATGCTTGGTTGGAATAGAGGCCTGCCCCACACATTGCCTTTCTGGATAAGATTGGCAACCCATGATGGACAGCAACCAAAATCAACTGAAACTAGAAGGGCACTTGGTAGAATGCATACTTCCGCCAAGCCATACATTCAGATGTGTATCAAAATCTATTCACTTGTTCCTTGGCCCATTACCCACATTTTGTCAAGATTTCATCAATATCCATTGACTCCTTTTTGAGTTTCATTGGGAAAACAAATAAACAAACGGAGGGGAAAACACAACCTCCTCCAACAAAGTTGCCGGACGTAATACATCTTGTTTTTATACTGAAATCTCCTATGATTTTGTGTGCAGGTTTTTTTTCTTCATAACAAATAACATCTAATAACTAAAAGCAGCAGTTCTGAATAACTGTTGTTCTATGTACCCTGGATAACCATAATACCTTCTGATACAGTATATGTGCCCATTCACGCCCATTACCTTCCAACAAAGACACAAAGTGAAAGATGACAGCATTTGCAATTCATAACACATTTTTCCAATCAACTCTCTCACAGAGGAGTCAACATTTTTTGACCGATTGCTGGCAGTGAAACAGATAATGTATTGCCATTGCATGCCACACACAAGCAATATCACGGTCTCATTAGGAGGTCATCAGTGTGCCTGCGTTCAGTGCTTTGGCTCTGGACTTTGTCTAATGAGATGATGTGACAGACAACCCAATAGTTGTATTATCTACGTACATAAATAAATCTGTACTGAGTGGGTCCATGAAATTTATTTCACAGTTAATGGTGTACAAGACTGCAAAACATTTGAGGGACCCTAATGTAGAACCTTCAGTGGCACCTGTAAGCTCTCAAAGTCTGATCCAGACTCATTTTCTGGCATTGATGAGACTGGAGTTGAAGATGGAAGTTCAGCTAGGTTGTTATTAAGATCGTTCTTGGAAGAGACTTGATGAAAGAGCATCCGTACACTTCTCCAATGAAGAACAAGAAGATAAGTGACTAGTCATTGATTTTAGTAAAAGACATGAGTTTCACAGTTTTATGGGCTCAGTTCCCGACTCATTGATTTCAGCTGAACCAAGTCAAGACATTGATTCACCAAGAAAGTATCACAGATTACTTTATGGACTTCTTGAAACAATGTGAGCTTTTGAGCTTGTTTGTATTTTCACGTTATCAACAGTTGAAACATGTTGATACAGCTCGTCACTGGGGCAGTACCATCTTAGGTACTTTTTTTAAATACCCTTTAGATACTGCTTCGGAATATATATATATTTGGCCCGAAATAGGTACACATAGTTACCTTGAGTTCCAGTAATGAACCTTAGGGGATACATTAGTGTTGACTGTACCTTGAGGCCAGAAATGGACTCCTAATGTACCCCTATTTCTGACAGTGTATATAGCAGTTACACTTTTAACTTCTATAATATTTAGGCCATGCTGTATTAGGTTTTTGATAGGAAGCCATCATCAAATAAATTATAAAACAGAAATCTATTTTTCTCATAAAACAGGGGATATTTCAAACTTATTCTACTGAATATAAATATTAAATATTTGTTCTTCTCACCATTTCTGTACTGTTCAACCTCACAGAAGCGCAAAGACTCTGGAGAGAAGATGAATGCATGGGAATGTTGAACCAAATTCTGGAAAATAGGAATTATACTTAGTACTTATTAGCATCATAAAATGCAAGGACATGGGAAAAAGACATCACTATTTGTGATCATTTCTGAGTTAGCAAAACCTTTTCAAGTCTTTTCCATGGGGCTTCCTCAATGTTGACCTTCACTCGTGTCACATGTTTGAATGCTGTCAAGAAATGATTGCAGATGTCCAAGGCAAAGCCCTCAATGGTTTTAACCTGCAGACAAACCCAGAATGTTCACCTAGGCAAGGCAAGGCAAGTTTATTTATATAGCACATTTCATACACAGTGGCAGTTCAATGTGCTTTACAGAAGTAAAATAAAATTATATAAAATAAATGGGGAAGAAAAATAATAAGAATTAAACAATAGTAGAAATAAAATAATAAAATGAAGTAAAAGTTCAATTAAAAAAACAGCAGAATAAAATAGAATAAAAGTTAAGTAAAATTTAAAACATGCAGAGACTGTAAAAGTAAAGAGTTTAAAACATGTAGAGATGACAATATTAATAATTTAGCAGAAAGCATCTGAAAACAGCTTGGTCTTTAACCTAGATTTGAAGCTGCCAACAGCAGGAGTATTTTTGATGTCCTCTGGCAGTTGGTTCCATAGCTGTACTGCATAGTAGCTAAAAGCTGCTTCACCACACTTTGTTTTAACATCAGGTTTTACCAGTAAATTCTTCTGCTGCGATCTGGTAGATCTGATTGGGTTAGGCCGCTGCAACATATCAGAGAGGTAATTGGGCCCTGTACCATTTAGAGATTTGTACACCAGCAGCAATGCTTTAAAGTCAATTCTGTAGCTTACTGGAAGCCAGTGAAGGGACCTTAGAATTGGAGTAATGTGCTCTGTTCTTTTTGTTCGTGTGAGAACCCTAGCCGCTGCATTTTGAACCAGCTGAAGTCGTTTGATGGTCTTTTTTGGCAGGCCTGTGAAAAGGCCATTGCAGTAATCAACCCTACTAGAGATGAAGGCATGTATACGTTTTTCCAGATCATTTTTTGACATAAGTCCTCTTAGTTTGGAAATGTTTTTTAGGTGATAAAATGCTGTTTTAGTGATTGCTTTCATGTGACTGTCAAAGTTTAGCTCGCTGTCAATGAAAACACCAAGATTTTTAACCATTTCTTTTGTTTTAATCCCCTTTGTGTCAAGAATAGTGGTAATCCTGAGTCTTTCATCTTTTTTCCAAATAGAATTACTTCTGTTTTATCTGTGTTCAGCTGAAGAAAATTTTGTGACATCCAGTTGTTGATTTGATCGATACACTGGTAGAGACATTCAAGGGGGGCATAATCATTAGGTGATAGAGCAAAATAAATTTGGGTGTCATCTGCATAGCAGTGATACAAAATTGAGTTGTTCTTGATAATTTGCCCAAGTGGGAGCATATAAAGGTTGAATAGTAATGGTCCAAGAATCGACCCCTGGGGGACACCACAGGTCAAGGACATTGATGTTGAGGAACAATTTCCCATGGTAACAAAGAAGCTTCTATCTTTTAAGTATGATTTTAACCAATTGATAACTTTACCAGTCAACCCAACCCAGTGTTCAAGTCGATATAGCAGTATGTTGTGATCAACAGTATCAAAAGCTGCACTGAGGTCCAGTAATTGAGGTTTTTCACCTGACGTCACAGGGTCACGTGACACCCCGGTGTCCGCCATTTTGAAGGTCAAGCTAGCTAATGTCAACAACATCATAGCTGGTATGTTACTGTAGCAATGTTTACGTTCAGTCATTTGGATGACTGTTAAAACCTTTCAGTCTCAAGTTTTTCCTTTACTGTATTTACTAGTTTACTGTAATTATGATCTGGCAGCTATTTACACCGGATCCATTAGCTAGTGCTAACAGCTAGTTGCTAGTACACTGCTACAACACAGACACCGACCCTAATAATACAGTTCTTGGTCATTGCCTGGTAACAGCAAATTTATAACGGGCCATGTCTCAACAGACTAAGAAGTTATTTCAATGACATTTAATAACATTTTGTTTATCCTGAGGACCGAAAGTAAATGAAAATGCGAACAAACCTTAGCTGTAATAAGATGGCGACCACCGGCTCCAGGGACGACCCACTGATGTAGGCATGTTACCCAGCCTGACACAAAATATTTGTAGGCATCCAAACTCTTATATGCTTTCAGATCAATACCTGTGTATGGCGATGGGTTTTTAACGACATAGGTATACAGATCATGTGGGCCGAAGTCAAGTAAAGACGAGGGCTTCGTGTACTTCCATACGTCAGTGAACAATCCTGGTGGAAGCAGGTAAACGTCGTTCTCTAAGCCTGCTAACCTCAATTTTTGCAAATACCTCTCCCTCTGCTCGCCCTGTAAATGCCCTACGTCGCTGGATAGTGAAGGTGTTTTCTGCATCTCGCTCCTTTTTCTTTTATGTTTTTCGTTTGTTGCCTTCCTCGCATTCAAACCGATTCGAGCCGTGACGTCCAAAATGGCAGCCTCACATGACTTGGTCACGTGGGTGAAAAACCTCAATACCAGGACCGATGTTTTGCCTGCATCAGTATTAAGACGTATGTCATTTATAACTTTAATCAGCGCTGTTTCAGTGCTATGATTGGCACGAAATTCTGATTGAAAGTTATCAAAACAGCTGTTTGATATCAAGAAGGCAGTTAATTGATTGAAGACAATTTTTTCAAGGATTTTCCCGATGAATGGTAGATTTGATATTGGCCTGTAGTTATTTAATACTGAAGCATCCAGATTATTCTTTTTAAGTAGGGGCTTTACAACGGCTTTTTTCAAGGACACAGGAACAATGCCAGTCTCTAGGGATGTATTTATGATTTGAAGCACATCTGTAATTATAAGATGAAGAACAGACTTAAAAAAGTTGGTGGGCAGAATGTCCAATTCAGATGTTGAGGAACTGAGATTTTGTACAGTTTTTTCAAGAATCTCATAATCAATTAAACAAAATTCTGACATTGTGTTGAAGTTATCTGTCTGTGTCACTGGTGATTTCAGTTTTTCAATTATTTGCAACTGAGATATTATGAGGAATATTCTGCCGTATTTTATTAATTTTACCTTTGAAGAAGGATGCAAACTCATTGCATTTATTAACTGAGAGAAGTTCAGGTGCTAATTGTGGTGGGGGATTAGTTAGCTTCTCTACTGTTGAAAATAGCACACGGGCATTGTTCATATTCCTGTTGATGATGTTGGAGAAGAAAGACCGTCTTGCTTTACGAATTTCATAATTATATTTACAAAGCATCTCTTTATGGATTTGATAATGGATGTGAAGTTTAGATTTGCGCCATTTTCTTTCAGTCTTTCTACATTCTCTCTTTAGCAGTTTAACAGCTGGGTATTGCTTCCATGGTGCTTTCTGCTTATTATTGACTGTTTTAATTTTGAATGGAGCAATATCATCCATAATTTGGGTCATATTTAAATTAAAAATTTCCAGTAAATCATCTACAGAGTCTGACATTTTGGTTGAGATCCGAGAGAGAGCTTGCTCAAAGAGAACACATGTGTTGTCATTTATGACTCTCCTACCCATAGTCGTTGAGCTGTTCTGAATGTGAGGAGGCATAGAAACATCAGAGAAAACACAAAAATGATCAGATAAGGCCAGGTCAATAACAGTGGTAGAAACAGTAAGACCCTTTGTGATGACGAGGTCAAGGGTATGACCACGAGAGTGGGTCGGCCCCTGTACATGTTGTACTAGGTTGAAGTTGTCAATAAGTGCAAGTAGTTCTTTGGCATAAGTGTTTTCAGGATTAATAAATTCAGGACCTAATAAATAATCAGCTGTAAAATACACCAACACACAATACTGCTTTTGTGCACACTTCAAGATACCATCCACTCACTATCCATCACCATGAAATTTCTTTAGCCAACATATACTTTACTAGAAATAATGGTGTATTATGAAACTAAATCCTGAACAAGATGCTCAAGTTAATTTATGGAGAACATGTACCGGTCAGCATGCAGAAAGTTTTGTCAGACAATACTGTAATAATAAGATAAAGTAATAATATGATAAAGCCAATTATTGTGATATCCATCCATTCATCCATCCATCCATCCATTATCTGTAGCCGCTTATCCTGTTCTACAGGGTCGCAGACAAGCTGGAGCCTATCCCAGCTGACTACCGGCGAAAGGCGGGGTACACCCTGGACAAGTCGCCAGGTCATCACAGGGCTGACACATAGACACAGGCAACCATTCACACTCACATTCACACCTACGCTCAATTTAGAGTCACCAGTTAACCTAACCTGCATGTCTTTGGACTGTGGGGGAAACCGGAGCACCCGGAGGAAACCCACGCGGACACGGGGAGAACATGCCGTGTCGCCCAATTATTGTGATATTAACATATTAAATAGAATGTGAGAACAGCATATATACAATTGTGGAGAAAAGGGCTTCTTCTTTTGTTAAATTAATGAAGAAACCATTTAAATGGATCCAATGTAACCAAACTTTCATTCATTGCTAAAACCTTTTATGTTATTTGCTGTGTGTAACTTCAACCATGGTAGAGGTTACGTGCAAATCTTCCAATTTTCTTTCATTCAGAATAAAATAAGTGTTTGAAAATATATTTTTAGTATCAAAATAACTACACTGCATGACTTTATCACTGTAACAATCTTAAATGTCTCAAAATATTCCACTTACTCCTTTTAGCTTGGCCAGTGCATGGACTGTGTTTTTCATGGTGTCGGTTGGGATTATGTCCGAGTTGTCTCCAGTCAGGTAATCTTTCCGAGAGTTTAGTGTAAGCTGCACATCTGCTTTCAGCTCCACGATGTGGTGTTGATTCCTCTCCCGCTGGATATACAGGAGTTTAACTTGATTCTTCCCATAACCTGTTCTCACAAACTCAAAATTCTACAAAATAAAATATTTCAGACTGAAACATTCAGCAAGGAAAATGACATCCCATTTTACAATATTTAGTTATCCCGGTTTTAATCCTTTATATTTATAAAGAAATCAAATAGAAAAATAAACTCTTTACCTGGTTTGAAGTAGTCATATTTCTCAAATAGTTGCACTGAGGGTGTGTGCCTTTACTCTCTATTCTTCAACAGGAGCAGGATTTACTGAGGACACAAGGTTATATTTAGGGGTGTGGTATTGTTTGTGTATTTTTGCATTTCGCAATGGTTCAAACGATCACATCTATGTTGACCACAACTGGTCACAACGGTTTTAAAACATGAATTTCTGTTCAGATGATTGCAAAGTTTTACCAATAGGAAAAATGAAGACGAGAAAGAAATTTATACCATAAATGGCCAAACAATGAATATGAAGATATTAATAGCAGAATGTGATAAATAAATATTGTCTAATAAGCTGAACACGCGACCCCTCACAACCTAAATCTCCCTTATCACACAACAGCTACCAGTCAGGGAGGGTGAAGGCTAGGGAAGACAAGACAAGGGAAGCTAACCAGCCACATCTTGGCAAACTGCTGATCATCACAGATCAGGTTAACACACTCGGAGGGAAGCCCGATATGCCCTCTTATGAATGGCCAATTTTGCTCTTCTGACTCACAGCCATGCATAGCTGTGGCATCGTTGGGATTCAAACTCACGTTCTTGAGAAGATGAATGCTTTTTTGTTGTGCCACTCTGGAACTGAATGTCCAGCTTTTGACTAATCACTTCCAACTCCTTTAACATGCCTTCATTGATTTTTCAGTGCATCCAGTTCAGTACATTCAGTTGTAATATGAAGCATATTTTTTTCTTTTCAAAAACCATGTTGGGAGGCAAACCTTTGCTCTGAGCTGTATCTGCACTATCTGACTAAAAATGGGATGGCATGCAAAATCTCATCTCATCTCATTATCTCTAGCCGCTTTATCCTTCTACAGGGTCGCAGGCAAGCTGGAGCCTATCCCAGCTGACTACGGGCGAAAGGCGGGGTACACCCTGGACAAGTCGCCAGGTCATCACAGGGCTGACACATAGACACAGACAACCATTCACACTCACATTCACACCTACGGTCAATTTAGAGTCACCGGTTAACCTAACCTGCATGTCTTTGGACTGTGGGAGAAACCGGAGCACCCGGAGGAAACCCACGTGGACACGGGGAGAACACGCAAACTCCACACAGAAAGGCCCTCGCCGGCCCCGGGGCTCGAACCCAGGACCTTCTTGCTGTGAGGCGACAGCACTAACCACTACACCACCGTGCCGCCCGCATGCAAAATCTACAATATAATAATCATATAACCGTGTATGGGGGGCGGCACGGTGGTGTAGTGGTTAGTGCTGTCGCCTCACAGCAAGAAGGTCCTGGGTTCGAGCCCCGGGGCCGGCGAGGGCCTTTCTGTGTGGAGTTTGCATGTTCTCCCCGTGTCCGCATGGGTTTCCTCCGGGTGCTCCGGTTTCCCCCACAGTCCAAAGACATGCAGGTTAGGTTAACTGGTGACTCTAAATTGACCGTAGGTGTGAATGTGAGTGTGAATGGTTGTCTGTGTCTATGTGTCAGCCCTGTGATGACCCTGGCGACTTGTCCAGGGTGTACCCCGCCTTTCGCCCGTAGTCAGCTGGGATAGGCTCCAGCTTGCCTGCGACCCTGTAGAAGGATAAAGCGGCTAGAGATAATGTGATGTGTGATGTGATGTGATTGACCCCTTGAAAATGGTTCCTCCAGGAACGATGACTTTTCAGTTGTCAAGACAACGGAAAAACTAAAATACAAAAACAGAAAGATACATCACAATGCTCTTGTGCACAAAAAAAATGCTCTTGTATTTTAGTTTTTCCGTTGTCTTGACAACTGAAAATTCATCGTTCCTGGAGGAACCATTTTCAAGGGGTCAGTCACCAAAGGGTTAAATCACATATCCATCAGGGTTCATACATTTATTTGTTTTTCTATCCTTTGTGGGTCATGGGTGGGCTGTAGCCAATCCCAGCTGACTTTGGACAAGGCCACCAGTCTATCACAGGGCTAACACAGAGATAAACAACTATTCACACACACACCCACACACACCCCCACACACCCCTATTGGCAATTTAGAGTAGCCAGTTGACCTAAACTGTATGTCTTTGGAGTGTGGGAGGAACTCAGAGCACCATGAGGAAACCCACACAGGCACAGGGAGAACATACAAACTCCACACAAAAAGGACCCAGTTGACCAGCAGGTTCGAAACCAGAACCTTCTTGCTTTAACGCGACTTTGCTAACCACTGCACTAGCGTACTACCCCAGTTATAGTATATCATGATATATAATTGTGTGGAAATTGTACTTATTTTAGCAGGTTGTTCCCTGTGCTAATAGCACTATGCTATAAAGTTTATAAAATCTTGTAGTGTATTCCAAAGGTTTTAATGCACCATGAAACTGTTCTCATAGCCATCATGCAATCATAACAATATCACTTCACATCCCTCACTGGAAATCCCTAATAATAACGTCCATAACATTTAGAAAGATTCACAGTGAAATTCCTGATCTAGATTTAACTCTTATATCAATACAGTGTAGTAGTGTAAATGTATACTATTATGAATAGTTAATGCCTGATCGACGATTGACGAGTTTTTATACGTATAATATGACGATATCTAGAGTGTGTGAATCATAGCTGCCATGCTGAGAGTCATGAGACAAAACTCCCTAGCTTCCTCTTTCAACCACAAACAGCTGCATATAGATACTTTCACTCTTGTTAAATGACTAAGAAAACATATGACACGTTCATTCTTGTTTCAGTAAGAACTACGGTACTTAACTTTATGTCACGGAGGTAAAATGGTTTTGTTTTGGTCTTTTTGTTTGCTTTTCTTCCAGGTATTCTTCTTCTCAGGCTCACTATGTGAGGGTGAAATATCCTGCTTAAATGAAGACGGGCAGCCTGTTGACTGGTAGGTGGAGTTTAAACCTTGAAACTTATTTTGTTGTTTACACTTTCTATATGCTTTTGTTTCAGGCAGAGCTTTAGCATTTTCTCTTCATTCTTTTCATAATTCAAGGTTCATCCTGTATAAATTACCAAAATATAGACAAGGGAATGTGGGAAGTGGAGTTGACTACATGTATTTGGATCCATCATTATCCAGCTGGCAGATGAGTAAACATGTGGTGAATACTAGTGAAGGGGCGTTAGGCAGGACACTGAGCCAGCTATACCAAAGATATGAGGTATGATTGTACATGTATAATATCTAATATTCATATACTCTGTATATATATATATATATATATATATATATATATATATATATATATATATATATATATATATATAAATGCCTTGCAAAAGTATTTATCCCCCTTGGTGTTTGTCCTGTTTTGTTGCATTACAAGCTGGAACTAAAATGGATTTTTGGAGGGTTAGCACCATTTGCCTACCACTTTAAGGTGCACATTGTTTTTTTAAAATTGTGACACAAACAATAATTAAGATGAAAAAAACAGAAATCTGGAGTGTGCATAGGTATTCACCCTCTTTCGTATGAAACCCCTAAATAAGAGCTGCTCCAACCAATTCACTTCATAAGTCACAATTAGTTGATTAAGATCCACCTGTGTGCAATCAAAGTGTCACATGATCTGTCACATGACGTCTGTATAAATCAACCTGTTCTGGAAGGACCCTGACTCTGCAACACTACTAAGCAAGCAACATGAAAACCAAGGAGCCTCCAAACAGGTCAGAGACAAAGTTGTGGAGAAGTATAGATCAGGGTTGAGTTAGAAAAAATATCCCAAACTTTGAATATCTCAGGGAGCACCATTAAATCCATTATAGCAAAATGGAAAGAATATGGCACCAGTATAAACCTGAAAAGAGAAGGCCATCCACCAAAACTCACAGACTGGACAAGGAGGGCATTAATCAGAGATGTAACAAAGACACCAACGATAATGCTGAGAGAGCTGCAAAGATCCACAGTGGAGATGGGAGTATCTGTTCATAGGACCACTTTAAGCCGTACACTCCACAGAATGGGGCTTGATGGAAAAGTGGCCAGAAAAAAGCCATTGCTTAAGAAAACCCATTTGGAGTTTGCCCAACAGCATGTGGCAGACTCCCCAAACACATGGAAGAAGATTCTCTGGTCAAATAAGACAAAAATTGAACTTTTTGGCAATCATGGGAAATGCCACGTGTGGTGACAAAGGTTCATGGTCGAGCAGGACAATGACCCTAAACTACTAAAGCTACACTGCAGTCGTTTAAAGGGAAACAATTAAATGTCTTGGAATGGCCTAATCAAAGCCCAGACCTTAATCCAACTGAGAATCTGTGGTATAACTTGAAGATTGCTGTACACCAACGCAACCCATCTAACTTGAAGGAGTTGGAGCAGTTTTGCCTTGAGGAATGGGCAAAAATCCCAGTGGCTAGATGTGCTCAGCTAATAGAGACATACCCCAAGAGACTTGCAGCTGTAATTGCAGCAAAAGGTGGCTCTATAAAGTATTGACTTTGGGGGGTGAATACCTATGCACACTCCAGATTTCTGTTTTTTCATCTCAATTATTGTTTGTGTCACAATAAAAAAAAAACAATGTGCACCTTTAAAGTGGTAGGCATGTTGTGTAAATCAAATGGTGCTAACCCTCCAAAAATCCATTTTAATTCCAGCTTGTCATGCAACAAAACAGGACAAACACCAAGGGGGGTGAATACTTTTGCAAGGTACTGTGTGTGTGTGTGTATATATATATATATATATATATATATATATATACACACACACACACACACACATACATATATATACACATACATACACACACAGTTGTGCTCATAAGTTTACATACCCTGGCAGAATTTTTGCTTTCTTGGCCTTTTTTCAGAGAATATGAATGATAACACAAAAACTTTTTTCCCCACTCATGGTTAGTGGTTGGGTGAAGCCATTTATTGATAAACAACTGTGTTTTCTATTTTTAAATCATAATGACAACAAAAAACATCCAAATGACCCTGATCAAAAGTTTACATACCCCAGTTCTTAATACCGTGTATTGCCCCCTCTAACATCAATGACAGCCTGAAGTCTTTTGTGGTAGTTGTGGATGAGGCTCTTTATTTTCTCAGATGATAAAGCTGCCCATTCTTCTTGGCAAAAAGCCTCCAGTTCCTGTAAATTCCTGGGCTGTCTTGCATGAACTGCGCGCTTGAGATCTCCCCAGAGTGGCTCAATGATATTGAGGTCAGGAGACTGAGATGGCCTCTCCAGAACCTTCACTTTGTTCTGCTGTAGCCAATGACAGGTCGACTTGGCCTTGTGTTTTGGATCGTTGTCATGTTGGAACGTCCAAGTACGTCCCATGCGCAGCTTCCGGGCTGATGAGTGCAAATTTGCCTCCAGTATTTGCTGATAACGTGCTGCATTCATCTTTCCTTCAACTTTGACCAAGTTTCCTGTGCCTTTGTAGCTCACACATCCCCAAAACATCAGCGATCCACCTCTGTGCTTTACAGTAGGAATGGTGTTCCTTTCATCATAGGCCTTGTTGACACCTCTCCAAATGTAACATTTATGGTTGTGGCCAAAAAGTTCAATTTTGGTCTCATCACTCCAAATTACCTTGTTCCAGAAGTTTTGAGGCTTGTCTCCGTGCTGTTTGGTGTACTGTAGGCGAGATACTTTGTGGCATTTGCTTGGTTTTAACAGAGCCCCTGATTTTCCATTTGTTAATCACAGTTTGAACACTGCTGACTGGCATTATCAATTCCTTGGATATCTTTTTGTATCCCTTTCCTGTTTTATACAGTTCAACTACCTTTTCCCGTAGATCCGTTGGCAATTCTTTTGCTTTCCCCATGACTCAGAATCCAGAACCGTCAGTGGCTGGATGAAAGATGCAAGAGTCTGTCTGGATCCCAGAAACTTACTCAGCTTTTATGCGCACACACTGATTACAAGCAAACAGATCACAGGTGAGGACGTTGCCTTTAGTAGCCATTCAAACCCATTTGTGTCAACTTCCGTGCATGTTATCAGGCCAAAATCACCAGGGTATGTGAACTTTCGATCAGGGTCATTTGGGTAGTTTCTGTTGTCATTATGACTTAAAAAGAGAAAACACAGTCGTTTGACAATAAATGGTTTCACCCAACCACTAAGCATGAGTGGAAAAGATGTTTTTGTGTTATCATTCATATTCTCTGAAAAATGGTCAAAGAATCATAGATTCTGCCAGGGTATGTAAACTTATGAGCACAATTGTATATATACACACACACACCAATGAACAGTTTGGACGCACCACACCTTCTAATTCAATGGGTTTTCTTTATTTTTATTCATTAAAAAACACTTCATGTCTTAAAGTAATGATGAATGTTGTTTCTCTTTACTTAGCTGAGAAGTTCTTGACATAATATGGATTACTACAGTTGTGGGATAGGGCTATTTACTGCACTTTTATTATTTACTATTTGATCTCAAACACATTAAGAAGGCAAGTAATTGCACTAATTACCTTTTGACGAGGCACACCTGTTAATTGAAAAGCGTTCCAGGTGACTACCTCATGAAGCTGGTTAAGATAACGCCAGTAGTATGCAAAGCGTCATCACAGTAAACGCCGGCTACTTTGAAGAATCTAAAATATGAAACAGTTTGTTTAACACCTTTTTGTTTTACCACATAATTCCATACACGTTTCATATGTTATGTCATAGTTTTGATGTCTTCAGTATTGTTCTACAATGTAGAAAATAGTCAAAATACAGAAAAACCTATGAATGAGTAGGGGTGTCCAAACTTTTGACTGGTACTGTATATAAAACAGAAACATCAACCAAAAGCAGCACATAGGATCTAGATCAAAATAATCTGAATATGCATTCTGTAATCCAAATATGATTTGTAAAAAAAAAAAAAAAAAAACGTTCATGTTAATGATAGAAACTGGGACAGATTCATGTTTGAGACAGATTCAATTTAAAATTTATTTTTCTACATTTAGTACAAGTAAACAATAGGTAAGAAAGAACTACTTTTAAAAATTCAAGGTTACTATGATATGCCTTACTTGTATAGAAATCTATGCTTCTTACAAAAACCACTAACATGGACAGCGATGGTCATTTCTAAAATGATCAGTGTATTTACAGTGCATTAATTACATGCAGCTATTTTAGGATTATGATACTAATGCTGAATTGTTTTAACAGTCAAACAGCTCAGCATACATGCTTTACAACGATGCTCCTCCAGTACTGAAATATCAGAATCATTATGGACACACAAAAGGTACTATTGCACTATTTTATACTTTTGTATAGGTCAAATTTAGATGTTTCAAAGTCCCAGAAATCTTGTATGGTTTATTTGACAGCTATAGTACCATTGGATTTCCACTGTTCATGTAAAAGTGATTACTTTTTTTTTAAAGATAAGAAAAAAAAGGGGTTGCTGCTTTGACAGAGGGGCATTCAAGTACAAAGAGCACAACTGATAAATGCTGTGGACTGAGATTGATGCCAAACCCCTATCAAATAGCAAAGTTTATCTATTGTACATCAGATCTGCCAGTTGTTAACACGTGAAGCTTTTCTTCATTTCATATTGACGCTGACCACAGGTTATCATCAGAATGGCCATCAAGTAATGTAATGTAATTTGCAAGTCATTTTTACACTGAGTGACTACTGTGTGATTACTGTGTGATGTGTTGTCCAGGGGCACTGCTTTTTGACCAGTTTCAAGGATTTTGGCTAACACACAGCATTCCTCACTTTCCACCTTTCCCCAAAATGGGTTTTGGCTATCCCTCTACTGGAAAATTATACGGCCAGAGTGTTCAGTGTACAACCTACAGTTACAAACAGCTCCAAAAAATATGTAAGCAAACATTAAGTAATGCATTAAGCCATTAATAGAACTACTTCTTATATATGACCATAAGACTATGGCTGCACACACAGCACTGGCATATTTTTATCATGTATTCTGTAAATTTCTACTTCATGTTACAGATAAAAATGCTGTATATTTACTGCTTCATACATATCATTCATGCTCCTGACTTTAAATGATGATGAAATATCTATTTTTTCTTTTCTTTTTTTAAACAGCAAAGCAGCTAGCATATATTAACCCATACACATACAACTGCTCAATGCCATCAACCTTTCAGAAAGAGATGGCAGAAATGGTACAGATGTGTGCTGGCAAAAGAGTGACTGTGGTTCCCAACAGAAGGCTTGAAAAGTTGATGTCAGTCAAGGGAGAGACTTTTCTCAGTTTTTCCAAATCACACAGCTATGTTGATGGTAAGAGAATGTCTGTATTTTAATTATACTGTGCACTTATTTCTCCCCATTTTTATTAACATACATGCTGGATAACAGTGATCACGTCTAATGTCACCCAAACGTCTGTTTTTGATTATGTGAAAGTTCAGTTCCTCTTGAGTAACTATTGACTTTCTTTGTGACCGGGGCAGTGGAACTTTTTAGGATACACAGTTTACCTTGTTTTCTGCATGTTGTGCATGTGTAGTCATTTTGATATTACCACTAGATGCATAGTTTCAAAATCCAGGTTTTGATCATAAATAGTATAGCACCCTAGTGTTGTTTATTTCACTATTCTGTCTCACTATACACTTATCAGCCATGACATTAAAACCACCTGCCTATTGTGTAGGTCCCCCTTGTGCCAGCTCTGAAGCTGACTTCAGGCAAGAGCTGGGGTACACCCTGGACAGGTCACCAATCTATCACAAGGCTAACACATGCCCCTTTTCCACCAAAGCAGTTCCAGGGCTGGTTCGGGGCCAATGCTTAGTTTGGAACAGGGTTTTCTGTTTCCACTGACAAAGAACTGGCTCTGGGGCCAGAAAAACCGGTTCCAGGCTAGCACCAACCCTCTGCTGGGCCAGAGGAAAGAACCACTTACGTCGGGGGGGAGTTGTTAAGACCAACAACAATAACAAGACCGTGAAAGATCGCCATTTTTAAGCAACGAGAAGCAGCAGCTGTACAAACGCGACGTCATCCATTATTATTGTTGTTGCTGCTGCTGCTTCTTCCATGTTGTTTTTGCTTCGATATTCGTGCCAAGGTTTATGCAAATGTAGCAACGTAACTGACGTATACAGCGACGTAACTGACGTGTCTTCCCTTAGCACCGCGAGCTATGGAAAAGCAAACTGGTTCTCAGCTGGCTTGCGAGTTGAACGAGTTGTGAACCAGCATCAGCACTGGCCCCAAACCAGCCCTGGAACTGATTTGGTGGAAAAGGGGTAACAGAGACAAACAAGCATTCACACTCACACCTACTGTATGGGCAATTTAGAGTAGCCAGTTGCTCTAATCTGCATGTCTTTGGACTGTGGAAAGGAAACCAGAGGCTCAAAGCAAACTTGCAAATCCCACAAGGAAAGGTCCCAGTTGGCTACAAGGTCCAAACCCAGAACCTTCTTGCTGTGAGGTGACAGTGCACTGCACCTCCGTGCTGCCTTCCTCAAACCATTCCTGAACAATTTTTGCAGTGTGGCAGGGCACATTACCCTGCTGAAACATGCCATTTTACAGTTGCCATGAAGACGTGTACTTAGTCTGCAACAATGTTTAGGTAGGTGGTACATATCAAAATAACATCCACATGAATGCCAGCACCCAAGGTTTCCTGGCAGAACATTGTCCAGAGCGTCACACTGCCTTAACCAGCTTACCTTCTTCCCATAGTGCATCCTTACCATCTCTTCTCCAGGCAAACAATGCACATGTACACGGACATCCATATGATGTAAAAGGAAATGTGATCATCAGACCAGGCCACATTCTTCCATTGCTCCATGGTCCAGTTCTGATGCTCATGTGCCCATTGTAAGCACTTTTGGTGGTGGACAGGGATCACTTGGGCATTCTGACAGGTTTGCGACTATGCAGCCCCTTATGCAGCAAACTGAGCTTGTAGGATAAGACCAGATGGATTAGCCTTCGCTCCCTATGTGCATCTATCAGCATTAGGTGTCCATGATCCTGTTGCTGGTTCACAAATTGCCCTTCCTTGGACCACTTTTGGTATGTACTAATTTTGGTGGGAACACCATACAAGGCCTCCTGCTCTGGGGATGCCATAACCCAGTCCTCTAGCTATCACAATTTGGCCCTCAAAGTCACTCAGATTCTTACATTTATCCCTTTTTCCTGCTTCCAACACATCAACATCGAGAATTGACTGTTCACTTACTGCCTAATATATCCCACCCTTTGACAGGTGCCACTGTAATAAGATAATCAGTGTTATTCACGTTACCTGTCAATGGTTTTAATGTTATGGCTGATCAGTGTATGTTCATATTGTAACTTCTCAAACTGTTGTCGCCTGATCTTTGATCATTGCCTCCCATGTATTCACATTACCAGACGTTTATGCTGGCTGGATAGCACAGACACTGCAGACAGACTTGCTAGTGGAAACATGGCAGCGGACAACCCACGAACTTCCTTCCAACTGCTCACTTCCTTACCATGTGATGAATATCAAAAGGGTCTGTCTGCCTAAGCTGGTGACTTTCAGCTCTTATGAAGACCACTCCAAGTGGTGTGTCTCTTGGGAACACCAAACCCAGTGGACTTGTCTAGGGGACCTGAACAGAGAGAGCACACAGGCATGGAGAGGAGGTGGCCTCATCTGTACACAAAATTCAGCCATATACAAAGCTTTCCATTCAGCTGTGGCCTGGTATAAAAATTGTTAGAAGTGGGAAGTCTACTGTTATCGACAGGAATGCACACTAGCTTTTAAATATTTTTAAGCAGGTTTTAGAATTCCAATGCAGCAGATACCGTACATCCATCCATCCATCCATCCATCATCTGTAGCCGCTTATCCTGTTCTACAGAGTCGCAGGCAAGCTGGAGCCTATCCCAGCTGACGAGAGGCGGGGTACACCCTGGACAAGTCGCCAGGTTATCGCAGGGCTGACACATAGACACAAACAGCCATTCACACTCACATTCACACCTACGGTCAATTTAGAGTCACCAGTTAACCTAACCTGCATGTCTTTGGACTGTGGGGGAAACCGGCGCACCCAGAGGAAACCCACGCGGACACGGGGAGAGCATGCAAACTCATATGCACCCATATGCAGTACACAGTCCCAATTATTAATGATCAGTTGGTCAGTTGAGAGTCTTGCAGTTGAGAACCTACAGCTCCATGATCAGGGACAGAGCTGTTTGCAGAGAATAATATTAATTGTGCAATACCAGCTTGGCCTGTCCAGCTACTAGCTTCCAAAACAGACCAAGCTAATCAAACTGGTACACCAACTTTTCCAGTTGGTAAGTTATTTTACAGTTTCCTAATTACTTCTCTAAAATGATAAATAAATGTTTGAAATTCTAGGCTCCATTTTGCCTGCAACCCTGTACAGGATAAGCGGCTACAAATAATCATGGATGGATGGATGTTTGAAATTGTCTAATTATCTCATTCTTGAGTCTGATTAGGTAGTTTTTATTGAAAGACACACTTAAAGTAAGTATTCTGATCCCACAAAGCCTAATGTTCAAAATAGAAAGGTAAACTTGCAAAATGCAAAGTTTGTTGGTGTGTTCCACAGACAGACAGACAGATAGATAGATAGATAGATAGATAGATACTTTATTTATCCCAAAAGAAATTTAGGCATCCAGTAGCTTGGTATGACAGAAACATAATGAAAATTAAAGAAAATAACAAAAAAGCAAAACACATAAAAATAAAAATTAACCTGTCTGAGTCAAGTCAAGTCATTTGTATAGCGCTTTTAACAAAAATTGTCGCAAAGCAGCTTTACAGAATTTGAACAACTTTAAACATGAGCTAATTTTGTCCCTAATCTATCCCCAATGAGCAAGCCTGTGGTGACGGTGGCAAGGAAAAACTCCCTCAGACGACATGAAGAAACCTCGAGAGGAACCGGACTCAAAAGGGAACCCATCCTCATTTGGGCAACAACAGACAGCATGACTATAACATTAACAGTTTGAACATGAAGACAGTTTCGTTGATGTTGTAACTCTTCATTGATGGAAACTTGAGTGCAAAACTGTTCATGACAACTGCAGTCCTAAAGTTAGCAAGTCAACTGTAGTCCTCAGCCATAAAAGCATTACTGTAACAGTCCAGAGCTGAGGTAACTGGACTATACAAAACTTAGTATATTGAGACTTGAACTACAAGGTCATGTATGGAAATTGTTGATGCAGTAGATAAATAATTACACAATGCAAAATGACAGTGCAAAATGATTGTGCAATGACAGTAAATGAACATACACTCAATTAGAAATAACCTGTTTGAAACAACTACACTATACATAAACATAGCCAGGGGCAGATTGTATCAGTGGGCTAGCAGGGTTTAGCCCCCCTGTCTTTCAAAGGTAAAAGGGAAATCAATACTATATAAGATTTCATAGTTTGGGTATTCACATCATATTATCTGTGTTTAACAAATATTTGAACCCCCCCAAACTAACAAAAACCCAACCCACAGAGTGATATGAAGCAAGACTGTGGGCAAACTGTAATGAGCCCAGCGCTGTAGGCAGAAATACTCTTTGCTGTACTTACTTGCAGCCAATCAGCAATTGTCATGTCACATGATTACACAGTGTGACATGCCCCATAGTTTTGAGTTCCAATGGATTAATATATTCAAGCCCATTTTGGTGATATTTCCGTAATACGTCACCAGCAAATGTGTTACAGACTCATTCGCAGGTGCAATGAACATGAATGAAGTAGCTTATTTACTCTATCATTATTATTTTTTGTATATATAGCGCTAGAGGAAACAATAGCCAAGTAGTTTCCAAAACTAAGGGACTAATCAGATGGTTCATAGCAGCTTAGACAACCAGAAGAAATCAGTGTGGACCCTGAGTTTTGAATGATGCCAGGCCTGCCAGGGTGATGTTACCAACCATACTATCTGGCAGAGTGTTCCAGACTTGGACTGCTTGGTGGATAAAGCTTCTGTCCAATGTGTGAGTCCTGGCATCTGGAATGGCAAGGGCATGGACTGGAAGGGATGATGTTCGGGGGACACATTGTTTATTTGGTTTAATTTGGTTATTTGTCTGCTGAAATACTGCATGTTTGGAGGTGAAACTGAAATTTGATAGACAGAGCACACATTACAAAGTACAAATTGCACAAAATGACAAAACCACAAGTTTAGTGTTTTCATGGGTTGAGCAAAAGGGTTGCAACTTTTCTGTGCACCATGTTTGTTCAGATAAATACGCAGTTTGGATTCAAATGCCAAAAGTTATATATAAACTTTTAAATTATGAAATTATATATTATTGAATGCCCCCCCCAAAAAAAATTACCACCAGCTGCCACTGAATATAGCATATTAAAGACCTGAACTACACAGTCCAGTGCATATGGAAATTGTGTAGTAAATAAATAATGACAGTGAAAAAAAAAGGTTGTGCAATGGTGACTTGAGTGCAAAGAAAGCAGAGCTAATATAGCCAGTGAAATGGAGTAAAAACAAAGAGCAGAGCAGAACATCAGGTTAGTACTCAACTCCACCCCATGCCCATGTTAAAGTGCTGATGACACGTTTTTGACATCTTTGGCGATGTTTTATAACATAAAAAGTAATTCCCGATGATCCATATATTAATTGACGAAGGCGCCTATTTTACAAGTTATGATAAAAAACGCGGCTATTTGGGCAAATTTGACGGGGCTGCAGCACCCAGGAGACGAAAGAGGAGGAGGAGCTATATGACGTCAGCGAAAGAACCTTCCTCCTAACTTACCAGTTTGTTGTTGATGCGACAGGTGTTCAGTTTGTCATTATTAGTATTATTATTATACATTTATATATATTTATTATGCCTTCGCGTTGTGTTGCCGGCTTTTGCTCCAAAACCTACAAGGATGGGGTAAGTTTATTCAAGTTTCCCAGAGATCCCGAGCTGCATGCGAAGTGGGTGAAGCAAGTCAGGCGCACTCGTGACAAGTGGGAGCCCTCACCAACATCCGTCCTGTGCTCTGAACACTTCGATTTGGATTGTTTTGACACCCTTCCCAGCTTAAAAGAATCTCTTGGGTGTTCAGTTCATCACAAACGTGTGTTACTACCATCAGCAGTGCCTACACAGTGTTGCCAGATTGGGAGGTTTCCCGCCCAGTTGAGCGATTTCAAGTGCATTTTGGTGGGTTTTGAACATATTTTGGGCTGGAAAATGTCAGCAGTATCTGTTGCCATATACTGCTTTAGTTTTTCAGCCCAAAATATGTTCAAAACCCACCAAAATGCACTTGAAACCGCCCAACTGGGCGGGATTCCTCCCAATCTGGCAACACTGCCAGTATTCCGGAGGGGGTCTACTCGTAGCTATGCCGGATCCAAAGACAGTCCTCCTGTCAGAACATGTGTTGTGAAACGACATAAGATAAAGGTACGTAGAGCTATAGATTCTACATGATAATCATAAATGTTAAGTCGTTGTGATATCAGTCATGTATTTGCTTGTGAAAGCTTGCGGCTTTCATGTAACTGCCGCCTAGCAACGAGAGGCAAAGGGTAAAGAGGGTAGGCTATCATAGATTCTATTCGGAAGAGATCAACACAATTCTAGACTCCCAGAAGAGGAAGAGCGAGCACTAGAGAGTTCACCGGCGTTTTCATGCGCCATTTCCATTGAGTAGAACCAGAGTAGAACAGCCAGTGAACCGTAGCGTGTTCTCCCGCTGACGTCACAACATGGCCGCGAGCCACGGACCCAGTTTTCTTGCGCTGTGCAATTAAAAGTTGGATATTTGTGTAACAACAGCTTCTTTTCACGTAATTATAACAGAAATCTAACATGTTTGCCATGTTGTATAGTTTATTTAAGAAATTGCATAGTATCATGTTCGTGTCATCAGCCCTTTAAAGAGCCTATAATAGCTCTGTGGACAAAAGCTTTTCTAAGTCTGTCCGTTGAGAAGCTCTGTGACAACAGTCTGCCACTGAACATAGGGTAATATCAAAATCTAAATCAACAGAAAATACTCCAAAATACTACACTACCTGGTCAAAGAAAATGTCACCATATGGATTTAAATAAGCAAATACTTAAGAGCCTTTAACTGGTTAATTACTGCAATGATTAATATGTTTCAGCTTTCAAAAATTATTTTAACCCAAACTGATGCAGTGATTAGCTTCTCATTTCTTTAAAAACCATGTTGGAAGACATATCCCATGGTTGTGGAAAAGATATTACTTAGGTTAGAAACTGTCCAACACCTTATTAAAACATGGAATGATGGTCATGAACCATCAACTTTGCAGATGAAATGCGGTCAAAAAAAATACTGACTGACTATGATCAGAGATCGCGTAAATGCTTGAAGTCGAATCATAAAAAAAAAATCAGTATAACTCATGGCTATGTTGAACAGTGAATGTAAGAGCATTTCTATACACACAATGTGATGAGAACTCGCAGGATTGGGACTAAACCGCTGTGTGACCACAAGAAAATCACTTGTTAGTGAGACTAATTGGAATAAAAGGCTTCAGTTTGCTAGGGAGCATAAAGATTGGACTCTGTAGCAATGGAAAAAGATCACGTGGTCTGATGAGTCCAGAGTTACTCTAGTCCTGAGAGATGGGTGTGTCAGGGTAAGAAGGGAGCGATGCACCTGTCATGCATAGTGGCCACTGTCCAAGCCTCTGGAGGCAGAGTTATGATCCGTGGTTGCTTCAGTTGGTCAGGTCGAGGCTCAGGAATGTTATGTGGCAATAAAATGAAGTCACCTGCCTTGATTCACATATGAGCTTAAGTGACATCCCATTCCTAATCCATAGGGTTCAATATGACGTCGGTCCACACTTTGCAGCTAGAACAGCTTCAACTCTTCTGGGAAGGCTGTCCACAAGGTTTAGGAGTGTGTTTATGGGAATTTTTGACCATTCTTCCAGAAGCGCATTTGTGATGTTGGACGAGAAGGCCTGGCTCTCAGTCTCCGCTCTAATTCATCCCAAAGGTGTTCTATCGGGTTGAGGTCAGGACTCTGTGCAGGCCAGTCAAGTTCATCCACACCAGACTCCGTCATCCATGTCTTTATGGACCCTGCTTTGTGCACTGGTGCACAGTCATGTTGGAAGAGGAAGGGTCCAGCTCCAAACTGTAAAAACAGTCTGCATGCCTAGGTGCTTGATTTTATACACCTGCGGCCATGGAAGTGATTGGAACACCTGATTCCGATAATTTGGATGGGTGAGCAAATACTTTTGGCAATATAGTGTATCTCCTGTCCCGCGCTCCAGCCCAGTCGGTGGCGGTAAATGCACGTTTAAGTTGGTTTGCCAACCGCCATAACAGAGACAACAGTTCCCCTGGAGGAAACTGAGAGTGATGCAGTGCGCTTAAGCCAGGTTTTGGAAGACACGCCAAAGGGCGGGCGAGCGGTTCAAAAGCTACAAGCAGAAATGTACCTGCAAGTTTGAGCTGTTGGTGGCGCTAGAGAGTTTTAGGTAGTGAGCTGAAACTTGCTGAGAAGAACCTTGAGTGTGTCAAGAAACATCTTAAGAAGATTTCCGCTTAAACCGGAAGCAGCAGTTTTGAGTGTATGCACGTGTGTTAGTCTGTTCCGAACAGCTACAACATGGATTTCGTTGAGGTTCCGGTGTCGGAAGATTTGCCCAGTGCTAAAATTAAAAAAAAAAAGAAGCAAAAGAAAAGTGGTGAGAAATCGGCTGAAAGTGGCGCAGAGAAGTCTGAGCCTCTGGAGCTTTTAGGCTCCCCGTTGCCTCCGACGTTTAGTTTGTCGGAAATAAAAAATAAACAGCGACGACACTTGATGTTTATGAAGCTCAAACAGGAAAAGAGAAAGGTAAGCGCAAAAAAAAAAAAAAAAAAAGTAACAAAATGTACTCTCCGACATCACTAGCTTCCAGAGATGGGGCCAAGTCTCACACGTGCAAGTCTCAAGTAAGTCCCAAGTCTTTTTTGTCTTGGGCAAGTCAAGTCACAGGCTATGTCAAGTCAAGTCCTATAACAAGTCAAGTCCAAGTCAAGTCACCTTAGGCGTATTGGCGTAATTTTATCAGCAGAATATGAATTTAATACATTGAAAAGGCAATACATAAGTAAATGTCAGTAAACATCCCTGGCACATGTGCCTAACCTGTCAAATATTTGCATTTTAAATACTCATGTTCTGTAAAATACATAAAACAAAACAGTAATAATGTCAAAGTTATTTATTGATGGCAAAATTGATTGCAAGATTGAAAGCCAACTAAGTTTCTCACATTGTCATCAGCCAACAAGAAAAATAAACAGAGAATTGGCATTCTGTTATGTGCGTAGTTAAAAGAGGGTAGGACGACACCTTGGGTTAACAGGGGCATGAGCTCCTCCAATCACGTCAGATGAGATGATTATTATTAATAAGATACACGTGGAGAAACCTGAAGTGACTTCGATATATGTTTGCGCCAGTAAAAAAAAAACAAAAACCAAAGGATAGAGAAATGTGTCAGACATAATTTAGGTCTCAAAAAGAAGACCTGTTCGCCCGTGCAAAAGTGACATCATCTTACCCCATATGACAAGCTCCAGAGGTGTGTGCAAAAGCGCTCTCTCTCTCGCTCTCTCCCTCTCCAAGGCTGCCTCAGCCTGTGCGGAGCGGGGACATATAGAACGACTTTGGCGCAGGAGTCTTGGTTCCCGCTATAATAGATTGTTACGAAAATAAATGTTAAATGAAATATGCATCCCGCGCATTCCTTTCCACAGGAACTTTGCTCACAACGTTTCGGTCGTGGCTAACGCACTGTCCTCCTTACCACAAGTGCAACGTTTCAGGAACAATACGGAAAGGACAGTGCGCGGGATTCATCTTTCCTTCAACAATTACCCAGAGACTTTTTAAATTACCTCACTGGGAAATATCCAATGCACCTGTTCAGTTACAGAGTTGTGCTCTCTAAATTGTAGTCATTCAAACCATTGTTTTGGCGGCCTGGTAGCCTGATATACTAAATGTAAATTCATGGTTTGGATGACTGCACAATTTATTTTCATAACACTGTGTTACAGCGGGAACCGAGACTCCCGCGCACAGTCAGCCTATTTTGCAGAGTTTAGTATCGCTGCTAGCCTGTATTCAAACAGCGAGTGGCATGCCGGGGAATCCAAATCGTGGCGCTTTTTTCAATAGTGCATGATAGGCAGTGGGACGGAGTTTTCTTTTCTTTTTTGATCGGGTAGTGTGACGAAAAAAATGTGCAGGTTGCTGCACTGCTATTTCAAATGGCTATGATAAACTCCCCTGCCTCTATGCCCTATGGACAGTCTGGCTAATGTACACGAACACACTTACACGAATTTGTACTGCTCATGAATGTGTACATGTTCACAAGCTGACCATTAGCTTAACCCTGAAACAGAACAACAGGGTAGGAAGCTGCTTATGTTATTCAGCATCACGACTGCAAAGTGCACAATCAACTTACTACTACTGATATACAATATCATTAAACTTGACGTAACTACATTGCTTACCAGCATTCACATAAGAATTTCACAATAATAAACTGAATCCCTAGCTACATCTGCAACGGCTAAAATCCTCCTACTGCTCACTCTCGTGGCTAACATTGGCTAACGAGGAGTTTAGCTGCTATCACCAAATAACAACACATTAATAAACTTACTTACAGAATGGATCTTCAAATGCCGGACGAAATTGGAGGTCGTGGTCTGGCTGTCAGAAATCGTCACGTTGCAAATCTTGCACTGCGCCGTTCGTCATTTACCTTCTAGGCAGTAGCCCTTGAAGCCGAAAGTGATTACTCTTGGGATGGCTGACATGATGATATCTATGCTATGGAAAGTCCGCACTATAATGACAGGCGTACTAACACCTTCTGCGCGCTTCGGCAGCGCATTGATACAGAGCTCAGATATCAATGCGCTGCCGAAGCGCGCAGAAGGTGTTAGTATGCCTGTCATTATAGTGCGGACTTTCCATAGCATAGAAAATCGCTACGTTTCAATTTGTGTAACTGAACTTGTTTCATATCACTGGTCATATAAACCTATGTAAACAGGAAAAATGCGGAAGAGTTTGGTCGCATCTAACTACAGCCCCAATAAATACCATTGGCCATGCTGAGCCTAGCTACATTGCTAACAGGAGTGACAGTGCGTCTGACTGCGTCTGACTGACTGGGAGGTCGCGCAAAGCTCGGAGAGGTACGGAGCAGCTCGTCTCAATTCAGATAAGAGCATATTTCATTATGGAAGTACGGTGGACTGTTCCTTTAAAAAGTAGATATGTGACCTCAACATAGCCTAGGTCAGAATCAACCTTACTAACCATTCCCCACAACTGAATGAATAAAGCAAGGTGATGTGTACAAAAGTGAACACTTTAATGGAAGGTGCAACAAGCTGTTCAATACAGCAGTATGGCCAAACTGTCAGAATGGTAAGTTAAACAAAAACCAAAAAGAAACAAGTGATTTGAGAATATACACTCAAACAAAACAGCAATAAAGGAAGAAAGGGGCGACAGCCCGAGGAAAGCCCCCACAGGAGCGCACATCATTTGCAACATATGGGGCGCACCAACGCGGCTGAGTTGGGCTGAGCCGTGCGGTGCTGAGTTGGGCTGAGTCGAGCTGAGCGGGGCTGTTGGAGTTGCATTTCGACTACAACCGCGCTGAACCGTGCTGGCTGGAAGTGGGTGGACACATTGGGTGGAGTTAGCGGAAGTGGGTGGACGTCACGTGATGTCGTTAGGCGGCGCAAACAGTGACATCAGTGATCTTTTAAGCGGTAGTCTCACGACCCGGATAGTAAACAATAAACATGGAGGACATGGAGTCGTTAGTGTTGCTGGTCTTGGTGCTGTGGCTAGTTTTCTTGCTGATCATCATCATCTTTGTCGTCTTCTAATTCTTCTTCTTCCGGGTTTACGGTGTTTACAGATGGTGGTTAAAGATCCCAGTGTGCTCGCAGGGCGTGTGTGGGCATGTGAGGACACTCCTCCTCACCAATCAGTGCACAGGGGAGTGTCTCCTCACGCCCCCAGCCCCACTCGGCTCGGTTGGGCTCACTTCAGCCTCACTCCAAAACCGTGCGAGTTTTGGGTGCTGAGTAAGGCTGAAGTGAGCTCAGTCGTGCTGCTCTGAGGTAGTCGAAATGCGAGCCGTGTCGGGCTGAAGTGAACTGAAAAAGGGTAGTGGAAAAGGCCCAATAGGCTACCCAACTCAGTACAGGAACAAAGCACAGGAACAAAGCTAAGGCGACTGTCAATCCACCCACCTTAAACAAAATGCATTAGCCTACGTATATTTATGTATTAAAATTTTAATGTGATCCTGTATATCGGCGTTACCACCGTGGGCTACGGAGAAGAAACACTTACAGTGTGTGCAGTAGGCTTCGTGCACATTGTTCTGCACCTCTCGGAGGAAGGGGTAGGTGCCCTGTAAACCTTTGGAAAAGGTACATTTTCTTTTCGGCATAATTGCTGCGGCATTACTGCTGCTAGCTGCTAGACAAAGAATATTCGCGCCAGTTAATGTTTATTTTATTGTTGCATGGCAACACGTTCTGGTGTCTGGAATAATGTGACTAAATAAACACCCATACCACAGGGCCAGGGGGCAGTAACCAGGAAAGTCTGCGATTCCTGTCAATTCATCAAAATAGTAAATGCAGACATTTCTCCGCTAATGATTCCCACGCTGCTCAGTCGCAAATGTTGCGAGTGGTGAAAACTGGGACATATCCGTGTCCCGACAGACTTTTGTTGGGACTCGGGACACACAACCCCAAATCGGGACTGTCCCGGTAAAACCGGGACGTCTGGTCACCCTAAGTGAAGGACAAGTTGAAGAACAGATTTCAGGTAATTTTTTTGACATATGTGTATGGTAGTTTTGTGTAATCTGCTATAAGATGGGAGAAACAAATGAAGTGATTCTCGGAGAGGAAATTTTTTTTTTGACAATTCAGAATCCACTACTTCCATAGTGCTTTTAAATATAAGGCTGTAAGCTTTGTGTTAGTTGACTCTAATATTTATGTCCCAATATCTTGACCACATTTTAGGATGAAAATAATAATTTTAGATATGTTATTTTATATTGAAAAATTAGCTGTCTCGGAGAGGACTTTTTTTTGACACAATTACATACTAATTTGATCGAAATAGTCTGAAAACTTACTGGCATTCAACATTAAAACTTAACTATGTTTCCAATGATATGGAACCAAATATGTGTTTTATGGTATAAAGAATGATGTAAGTGCATCCCTTTTGGAGCTACCTGTGGTCAAAAAAGCACTTTTTCTAAATGACACGAGTAATTTTGCTAAATATGACACATATTGTCATACAGTCACCAAAAATAACGTTATCACCAATTTTTTTTTTGCATGGTAAATAGAGCTATCACAGGGCTACAATAAACAACCAAGTTTATTTAGTCAAGCCTTTTGATATTGAAGATAAGTGTTAAATGTGATTTTTAGCTTGCGTACCCTGATTGTAAAACAACCCGACTATCAGCCGTACCGGGCCTTTCAATTACATAATTTGGGCTAAACCCTGTATTTCAAGCCCAAACCAATCTGTGGTGGGTTTCGCAAAAGCCTCTGAACGCTAAAGGCCTCTGCATGCTCTTGCGACAAGGCTTTCGCAGATAGCTTTTCGCAGACAGTTGTAATTTATCGTTGAGCGGGGAGTAATAGGCGTGCGCGATGTTATTCACCGGCACAACGCAAGGGGGCGTGAAGTCGCTAGGAGTAGTTGGTGGGTGTGGTTAGTGGAGTGTTTATCCTCCGGTTACTTATAATGACTAGAACTTTTTTTTTTTTATAATGACTAGAACTGGAGTCGTATAGATGTACGTACTTCCTCAATCAACCGCTCTTCATGCTGCTCCATCTTCACTCGTGTTTTTAAAAATGCCGGTCGTGAAAACAAAACAAACCGGGAAAGTAGGGAAGCGGAAGTGCGTGTACAGCGGATGTAGAGTGGACCAATCAGAGCCCTCTTGTCTGCGACGCCGTCTGCGAGGCTTCTGCGGTGGTCACAATTTTTGGGAGGTGTGCGCAGAGTGTCTGCGAAGGTGGGGGGGCTACGCAGACGCTATCTGCGACACCGTCTGCGAGGACTGGGTTGTCAGCATAAATTGGCCTTAAGAGAATCTTAACTAAGAGAGAGACAGAGAGAGAGTTCATTGTGCTTCTCGCGCTACCATTTAACGATGATCTTTATGCTACGATGCTTTTGGGAGACCCACCCCTGGCCATTTCCCTCTGACCTCTCTTATCAACAAAGTGTTTCCACCCACAGAACTGTGCCTCACTCAATGTTTTTCGCACCATTCTATCTGTGTAAACTCTAGAGATTGTGTGTGAAAACCCCAGGAGATCAGCAGTTTCTGAAATACTCAAACCAGTCCATCTGGCTCAAACCAACACCCATACTACAGTGAAACTCTCACTCTGAGATCACAGTTTTTCCCATTCGAATGTCTGAACATTGCGAACATTAACTGAAGCTCTTGATTTGTATCTGCATGATTTGACGCATTAAGGGATCGGCTGATTAGAGAACCGCATAAAACTGTAGGTGGATGGATGTAGATATGCTTCTTAAAGTGCATATCACGGGTAAATTCAGGAGCAAGATTAATGTAATTCTCCTATTTTATATTAAACTTTGGTCAAATATCTGTAACATTCTGCACTTTCTGCAATTTTTTTTTTTTTTACCTTGCACAGTACCAGAAAAATTCAGTTGAAATCAAGCCATTTGAGGCGAATTGGTCCGCCTCTGAAAAAACTTGGCATTAGAATTTCCCAGCAAACATTGATTTTCACAATGTCACATGCGGGACGCCTCCTTCTGAATCCTACGTCAGCGCTGGTTTGTTTGTGAGAAAACGACCTGGTGGTTTTTTGCAAATTTCTTCGACGTTCTTGCGTAATTATTAAAATGGTTAACCGATGTATCATAGGAGGGTGTAGCAACACCAGTCTTGATGGGATTAGTACTCATCGTTTCCCAAAAGACTGGACAATGAGAGAGAAATGGGAGCGCTTGGTCTACACAGGCTGTGCACTGAGACTGCGCAAGCTTGCGCAGCCAGTGTCACGATTCTGGCTCCAGACTCCCTTGGGATTTTTCCAGACGCGTTTTATTTTATTTTTTTCTGCTGTAGACAGATGGCCTTGTGCAAAATGACCCTTCTGGATGAGTGTGTAAAGGGACATACTTTCATATAACAAAAAACAAATTGGTCCAGAATATGCCCTTTAACCATCATAACCAGTCAGTGTTGTAGTCAAATCACTAAACCTAGAGTCCAGTCGCAAGTCCCCAGTGTTCAAGTCAAAGTCATTAAAAAAATGTCGAGTCTGAGAACAAGACTCCATCTGCACCATTTGACGGTGGTTGTTTCAGCGCTATTAACATTAGTTTGTTCCTGAACATGATGTATGAACAGGTGAATGTGCATTCTCTTTGTCAGGGAGTGTGAAGTATTCTGTCAGAGATGGTTGGGAGTGCAGAAAGTGTGTTTTATTAATACAAGTGAAGAGGGTAAACAATCCAGAACAGCAGGCAAAATCATAAAACAGTAAAACAGGCAATAGGTCAAGCGAGGCACAAACAGGCAGAGCTGGAAAGAGTACTAAAATATTATACTCAAGTACAAGTACTGTTACTCTGATGAAATTTTACTTAAGTACAAGTAAAGTTACCAGACAAAAAATCTACTCAAGTAAAAGTAAAAAGTAGATCATTTAAAATGTACTTTGAGTAAAAGTAAAACGTTACTTTTAACAATGGGTGTTTTCTGCCTCCATTGTGTTGTGCAAAAATGAAAAAGAGGAGGAAACAAGGATATATGTACATCTCAACCCAGATGTTTTATTTAAAGGAAGTGTATCAAATTGAATGCTTAGGATAATGCTGCATTAAAATTGAGACAAACAAAAAAGGTCAATACACACAGTCATGTCGTTTACATCGCCCTGACCACACACAAAGCATTGTACACGAAATATGAAAGTGAAATGTTGCACCGAAATCTCGTAGCTTGCCTGTGTGCACTGTGTGTTATTGAACAATTCAATTCAAACATTGTTTTGCTTAGTATTCCTTTCTGGCCTGTTGGATGTAGAATGGTAGGAGGACTGATCACGTCAGGTTGGCGAGCTAACTTGCTTGCATGATTAGCCAACCGAAAAACAGACTAGTTACCGTTATGTTACAGTACCAACAGGTTGCTACTTCAACATTAGCAATGCCATCCACTATTTTTGGAATATAACCAGCCTATTGTCGGTTTTTCTATGGAAAGGAAACATTTATGATCAGGGGCGCAGATATGTTTTTTGAACTGGGAGGGACAAAAAACTGGGGGGGACAAAAAACTGGGGGGGACAAAGCTGCCAGCAAACCAACCCCAGCCCCGATATGCCTGTCAAACTTGTTGTGGGTAACCATAGCAACCAAGCTCGAGCTCGCAACCTGTGCAGTCTGCGCAGCTCAACCAACCGAATATCAGTCTTTGTTTTGTTTTATGTGAGTTGTTGCAACTACTGTATGTATACACTGCTGTGCACCTCAATAAACCGAATGGTAATTAGTCTTTTGATTTTTCCGTGAGGTTTGCCTTATGCAAAGAAAGACAGCATAGACGTTTTTTCCTCCCTATAAGTGGGGGGGACCGAACGAGGTGAATTTAAATCTGGGTGGGACGAATCCCACCCTCTATCTGCGCCTGTGATTATGATGCCAATGACAATACTTACCTCAACATGCTTGCGCAGATTAGACATCGAATTTTTGTATGCCGCAATCGTTGTCTTCTTGGGCACACATAATCTGCATTGCATAATGAAACTGTCACCCCTTTTCTCTACGAAGCTGAAGTGATCACGTATGTAGGGCCAGGGGTGCACTTCATTACTGGAAGAAATTGCGTTTTCTGCAGGGTCGTCCACCACAGGTTCCTCGGTCTCCTCCATGTCCGCAGGGGCGCTTTATCAACACCCGTGGCCCAGGGGCTAGGCCCCTCATAGGCTACCTGTCAACCCTACCCTTACCGTTGGCCAGGAAAACACTCTTATTTTATTTGCAATACGTGTCAAGCATTTACAGTGTAAGCGCGTAATTAGCCTAGAAGCCTACGATCGGTTACGTTTGGCTCAGCATAGCTGCGCAAGGCCCACGCTCACATCGCTCAACACATCCGACCACAGAGGGAGAGAAGAACGCGCGCATTATCATTACAGAGCCGGTTCTGATTATTACCACGGACAGGACAGTGATACTGCGTAACTTTCATGGGGCATGGCCAGAGATAACCACACAAGCGCGCGTGCGCTAACGTAGACCTATGTGTTGTAAACATAAAACACACACCTACAGACAAGTCCTTTTAAAAAATAAAATACATAAAAATAGCTCGGCGGCATGAAAACAAACATTCACTGCAAGACAAGGTGCCCTAGAATCGCCATCAGTTTTTAATATCTATATGGACTTTGTTGTCAGGATTGCACAGCATGAGATATCAAAACTGTACCCAGATACAGGCTTCAAGTTCAGATATTGCATTCCAAATGAGGTATCCACAAGAGAAATGCGTACGAAAGCACGAGCATCAGGAGAGGGTTGCATAACAGATTCTATACGCAGATGATCAGGCCGTACTCGCTGGATCCATCGAGGAGCTTCAGAATATTCTTCAGTTGTATGATAAGACCTACACCCGCTTTGGTTTACAAATATCATATGTCAAAACAGAAACAATGGCTTTTAACGTCAATGAGGATATCAAATGTAAGCCAAGTATCATTTCCCTTGGCGGCACTAATATTAAAAACGTCCGCACCTTTAAATATCTTGGTTATAATGTCAGCAACTGTGATGAATCCTCACACTTCCTGCATGCTAGGATAAGTGCTGCATTCATGAAATGGAATGAACTGAAACACGTTCTAACCGACCACCGAATACTATTAAAAACCCGTATAAAGTTCCTAGTGGCATGCGTTTGATCTCGCCTCCTGTACAGCACACAGGCATGGCAACTATCATCCAGTGAAATTCACAAAATTGAGGTAGTGTGGCACGGCTTCCTAAGGAAAATGATTAAAGGTGGATATAAACGAAATTGCCCCTGACCAAAAGAACACTACAAATGAAGATATAGACTGGAGCTACAAGATGTCCAATGCTGACCTCCGGAAACTGACAGGAACCCAGGATATAAAACTATCCTGCTACGTACAACAACTAAAATATATTGCTCACGTTTGCCGGATGGGCAATAACCAAGTGCAAAAGCAGCTCCTGTTTGACAAAAATGGTTACAGATGGACGAAATGGGAAAATCTGCTGGGCATAGACACCCAACAGATAAGACGTATGATGATGGACAAATCAAACTTTGAGCAACTGCTGCAACTGCTACAGCAGAAGCACCCCTAGAGAGTTTAACTTTTGACCGGGGAACATGATGATGAAGGTACTTGGCTCGGCGGCCACATGAAACGTATACACCATGGACAGCGGCCAAACTCATAACTCTACAGACCGAAATACACGAAACCAAGTCCTACTAGGGTCTATTTTACCGATCTATGTTCAAGCATCATGCAAGTCTTCCTTCTCCTTGAATAAGACCGTGCATTCAACTGCCTTTTTGACATGACTGCATCGAAATACCACTTGCAACAATATTTCACGCACTCCATCAAGAAAAAAGTTAAACATGATGAACACGGGCATACTGTTTTGAGCATATGATTTTTTAAAAAGAAACTAGCTACATCAAAGTCCTTCAATAAACCCATCCTTTAGCGCAAATGAAACCTAGTTCAGAGCATGACGCTAGCAGTAGCTGCATAAGGCAAAATCATGTGGGCCTTTCGTCAACAACCAGCCACGGCGGGCAAACATTAATAATCAAGCATCCTTACCTTAAAACGTTGTCTTGACCACAGAACTTCTCAAGTATTTCACTTAAATCCACACGGGTTAACAACACACCCAACACAGCTAGCGAGACATGTGGATATGCGCTAGCTTTGTATTGCTATTCCCCTCAGTATGCTTACTCTGTCTGCTGCCCGAACTGTGAACATTATAGCCTACAATCTTTTCATCAATTTCTTCAGTAGATGCCGTTTTAGACATTTTATTATCCCTATCGAAATATGCTATTATACTAACAGGAGTATAACTCAAATCACACGACATGTATTCAAATCACAACTGATTTATTTTACTGTTGGACAGATCATAGCATATCTAGCCTAGCTGCACATAGCCTAGCTGCTGGTAGGCTGATAACTGATAAGTAGCTGATATTCTGAACAGATTGGTGATCCTTACCTTAAAAAAGTCTGTGACTTTAGGCAACGATTCTATCATTACCTGCATCTCTCTCTTTTTTTCCTTTTATGCGCCCCGCTAACATGTGAACGCTTCATCTTTCAAAGCCTCTAAATTTGTGTCTCTGTAGTCTGCAGTCTTTGGCGTGCTTTCGTGCGTGACGTTACATTTTATTCTGGTACAGTTGTGGGTGTTCGTTTCGCGAACCACATCCACCATGTCTCTTACAGCAGGCTACTGTGCGCTCATTTATTTCTAACCTTATTTCTATCCATACATTAATGTAGGCCCACGATTCCGACCGTTTATTATTTTATTAATATTACAAGGCCCCTGATTGCTTGTGGCCCAGGGGCTTGAGCCCCCCGAAGCCCCCCCCCTTAAAGCGCCGGTGCATGTCCGCCATCGTCTGTGTGAGACTCGCGCGCGCGACAACTGTCCTTCCCGTGATTCATTTCCAGAACGCATTTCTCCTTCTCCATTTTAGCCTTTTTTTAAATTTTTTACTCAGTAACGGTTGTGATGTAAAATGTACCGAAGTACACTACTTAAAAGAAAACATACTTAAGTAAAAGTACACTCTTTAAAAATTACTTGAAAAAGTATAAGTACACAAAAAAGCTACTCAAGTACAGTAACGCGAGTAATGTAATTCGTTACTTTCCACCTCTGCAAACAGGCTATCGTAGACTTGGCATAATCAAAGACGAAAAACAGAAAATCAGAGATCAGGAAACTAAATGTAACGCTTCTTAATTAACGTGATGTATGAGACCACTATATTATCAGAGTAATCAGAGCTAGGTCCGACTATAAGGAGAGAATTGGCAACGACCAGTATTTAAATGAAGAAAAAGGGTAGTAACATTTATTAAATACACAGAAAAATATTGAACCACAATAGAAAAAAAAGGTAAAGCCCTTAGTAGTCAGTCAATATAAACGTTTAGTCAGTCAGTTACCCAATGTTCAATAAAGTTCAATCCCAAAGTTCGATGTCCAATGTTTTACCCCAATGTTCAAGCTCAAAAGCTTCAGTTGAAAGTTCAATAAGTGTCCTTTAAATCCTAAAAAAAGGGAAAAGTTGAAAAATGGAAGAAAAGGATCTTCCTTGTGCGTACTTTTGTATTCTTGAATAAAGAAAAAATGAAAACAAGGCCTTTTAAATCACTACCCGGGTAGTATATAAGTGATGGAGATTTCAAAATCTTATCTGTAATCCAAGGAGATGTAGCCAGGATGCGTCCAGGTCATGGCTTCACAGATTGATGGACACACACACAGTCACACTCCTCAGCGGAATCACTGGCTCACCGTATCTCTCTCTCTCTCTCTCTCTCTCTCTCTCTCTCTCTCAAATGTGGCAGAAGAATGCACAACAAAAAAACCAATCTGCACACGGCAGTGTAAAATACCTCATTAGTGCCAGGCAGAATTGTTTCACTTCATACCTTAAGTATAAACACTTAAACTCAAATATCACTTCTATATCTTATGAAAACCAAATACTGAAGCAACTGTGCAATACAGTACCAGTTCAGTAAAATGACAGTGTGTCATTTGTAATGAAAATGAATACATATACATTCATAGTAAACCAGATACCATATCAACAGTAAGCCATTTGCAACTTACTTTGTGTATTACACATCAAATTACATTCATAACATCATTACAATGGCTTTGAGCCGCCTGTAAACGTTAGCCCTATAGAGTAACCTCGTGGCTGTAAACATTATCTGCACGCGCTTGCATCGTGTCACGGCACGCCATGCATGCTCACACAGGGTACACGTGGTCGGAAAAGAAAACACCGTTCTAAACTAACATGGCGGTTTAAAACAAAATTACGTTTCAAAATGTCTCCGACTGGTTTTTTAACTCTACAGAGGTCACACATAACATAAAATACAACATTAATCCATCAAAATTGCTCGTTTTACCTCAAGAGTAAAAGGAAGCTAGCCAGTGCTAATACACTGGCATGCGCTTCTCTTTTTTTTTTTTACAGAGACACTCACCGGAGATGAAATGATAAAAACACAAAATACAGCTTCAGAAACGGTACAGCAACTGAAAACCTCTTCTTGAATGTTAGAAACAAAGGATTACTTCAAAAATCAACTCCAGAGCATCAAAACATTGCCCAGTCTCTCATCTTTTCCCGCTCCTTGCAACTCCATCCGTCGCCGAAAACAAAATACCGTCGCGGTGTCCTCTTCTCGAGTGCAATGCACTGACCCACCATCGGCACAGCGCCATCTAGTGGACAGGGGGAAAATAGTTCTAACTACATGCAATAACCCAGTGCAATTTAGGTGGGCTACATCGCCTCTGCATGTACTCCTAACTTAAACAGTGGTTAAGTGGCCTACGTCTAAGAGAGTAGGACTAATCACAGGAGATAAATCTAAAGCTTTAGTAAAAGCTTGGTCAAGTCCTTTGAATAAAGACTGCATTACTAAAGTCAGGGGATTTCCTAACGTCTGGTACGTAAGTCGGTCAGGTTTTGTCCTATGTCTGGTTGATCGTCTCACTTGTGTCTTCTCTCTCTTGGACATCATCCACTCTAGGATCCTCAAGCTCATGTTCAGATGACTTCTCATGGTTTCTCTCTTTTCCAGATTCCTGCTCAACTCTTTCAGGCACTGTTTCCGACTCGTTCTCCTCTTCCACAAGGCTTGTCTTTTCCTTCTCTTCTAGATCAGCAGACGATTCACCCTCTTCCAGTTCATCTTCACGGGAGTTAGAAGACTCATCCGCGCTGAGCTCTTGCTGCTGACTTCCAGCAGGCTGGAACACCTCGGCTTCAGGTCGGAGGTTAGACGGTGCGGGATTCATTGGAGCAGTTGCTCTAGTCTGAGGGATTTCATGCACAATGGTGATTGACGGGTAAGTTGCGTCAGGGGCACCAGAGTAGTCGACTTCTTCCTCACTTTCACAGGGATCTCTCAACAGCTCGCCCTCCTCACATGCTGGACTCTGAGCAGGTTGGGTTGCAGTTTTCTTTTGCTTGTGCTGAGTCACTTCTGTTTCGATGGATGGCACCAAGAAGCCACAAGGTAAGAGCAAGTCATGGTGCAGCGTCCTTTGGGGACTATCAGAGTTGACCAGGGCAACGACATAGACAGGAGAATCATTGATGCGCTTCACCACTTTGTAAACAGTTTGGCTCCAACGATCCGTTATCTTGTGTTTTCCCCTCAATCCAACGTTCTTGACCAAGACACGGTCTCCTTCCTCCAGGACAGTTTCTCTTACTTTCATGTCGTATCTTTCTTTGTTTTTCAGGGCAATTTTCTCACTGTGTTCAATTGCAATTTTGTAGCTCTCTTGCAGGTTCTCCTTGAGACGTTTCTCACAGTCTGTGTGAGTAACTTTGTTCTGACCTGCTGGATTGAGGCCAAATGCAATGTCGATAGGTAAGCTTGGCTGTCTCCCAAACATTAGCTGGTAGGGAGAAAAGCCTGTTGTGTCATTTTTGGTGCAATTGTATGCGTGTACTAACGGTTGAACATAGTCACGCCACTTGACTTTGTTTTCTTCCTCAAGGGTACCCAGCATCTCCAAAAGCGTACGGTTAAACCGCTCCACGGGATTACCACGCGGATGGTAGGGAGTAGTTCTTGTCTTTTTAATTCCTAAGAGGAGGCAAAGGTCTTTGATTACCGCAGATTCAAAGTCGCGACCTTGGTCGCTATGTAAACGCTCAGGCAGGGCGTAATGGACAAAAAAGTTGTTCCACAAAGCCTTGGCTACTGTCTTGGCCTTTTGGTCAGTGGTCGGTACGGCGACAGCGTACTTCGTAAAATGGTCAGTGATGACGAGGATGTTCTTCGTTCCGCGGCCATCAGGCTCCAAGGACAAGTAGTCCATGCAGACTAGTTCGAGCGGTCTGCTGGTCCGGATGTTTACTAGACGGGCCGTTTTCTCAGCTTTTGCTTTGCGACGAACGCATCTCTCACAGGTTTTTACTTTCGCATCTACGTCCATGGCCATCCTCGGCCAATAGAAACGCATGCGGACGAGATCGATTGTTCTTTCAAATCCCATGTGCCCAACTAGGTCATGGAGACTTTCAAGAGCCGTTTCACGATACTTCTTGGGAAGAACCAGTTGGAACAATGGCTCACCTTTGTTGACCCTCTTGCGATAGAGGACGGCATTGTCAATGATGAGTTGATCCTGGACCCATAGTATTAGTTGGACTTCCTCGGTCCTCTTTCTGCCTCACCCTGTACAACAGCCTTTTTCCTCCACTGATGATGTCAATGACCCTGCTGATTACTGGGTCAGCTCTTTGCTCAGCAGCCCATTCCAGCTGTGACATTCTGGGGAGGGTGCTGGACCCTGGAAGCAAATCAGTGTGGGTGAACTCAGGAGGGATAGCGTTCGCATCCATGGCAAGGGACTCGACGATCACAGGTAAGTGGTTACTTTCTTCCTCCTTACAGGGTTTTTCTAAGTTGTGTCTTTGGCAGACTGCCTCTTGAGGGAACGTGGCACCACTTTCATCCCTCATGAACTTCGTCAGGAACTGCTGCACTCTGTCGTCTTCGGCCTCAGCACTGGAATCTGCCTGCTCGCAGTCGTGGGGGCGCCTGGATAGACCGTCGGCGTCCTGGTTCCTCTTGCCGGCCCGGTACTGAATGTTGAAATTGAATTTGGACAGGGCGGCAAGCCACCGATGTCCGGCAGCATCAAGTTTGGCAGATGACAGTACATAAGTCAAGGGATTGTTGTCAGTAACAACGGTAAACTCAGCGCCGTAGAGGTAGTCTGAAAGCTTGTCGGTTATAGCCCATTTAAGAGCAAGAAACTCTAGCTTGTGAGTGGGGTATCTTCGCTCACATTTCGACAGCCCTCTACTGGCATAGGCTATGGCTTTCATTTGCCCGTTTTGTTGCTGATAAAGGGCCGCCCCAAGACCATGGAGGCTCACGTCAGTGTGCAATATGTATGGTAGACTTGAATCGGCAAAGCCAAGGATTGGGGCAGTGGTCAATTTCTCAATGAGGGTTTTGAAAGCTTCCTCGCACTTAGACGTCCAGTTCTCTGCAAAAGGTGACTTGAGGTCGGTGTGTGAGAAGGACTTAGTTTTGTTCTTTTTCCTTGCAGGGACATAGCCAGCAGTCAGGTCATTGAGGGGCTTTGCTATTTTCGAAAAGTCTTTGATAAATCTTCTGTAATACCCGGTGAACCCGAGAAAAGACTTGAGCTCCCTGATATTGTTCGGTCTGGGCCAAGTTGTGAGTGCTGAAATCTTGTCAGGGTCAGTTTCAACTCCATTCTCCGAGACAATATGTCCTAAGTATGTCTGTGAATATTCTCAGTCATCCAGGTCATAGTAACTATGGGTGGTAAAAGAGAGCAACTGGACTTGCTTGAAGATTCTTGAAGACGTTTCACCTCTCATCCGAAAGGCTTCTTCAGTTCTGTCTGACTGGTAGGGAGTATCAGGTATTTATCCTCTCATGGATGAAAAGCTCATCTAAGGTGTCGTTGAGTCATCCTGTTGGTGTGGGTCACTGGGGGCTGAATGTGAATGGCCTCGAGAGTCGTTAGGGTGATCAGTGGATTGCCCGTTAAGGTGATCAATGGAATGCTGATTCTCTCTGTCCTCCTGTGAGCCACTGAAAACAGCTGGGTTTTGGTGTGCATTCAGTTGTCTGGGAAGTGTGCCAAGGACTGCATTGTAGGTGGCTGATAAATTATGTCTTAGACCCCCACCTCTGTTCAGTGATGGCCGTTCCAGGTTGACAAAAATGGCTTCTTTAACTCCTCGCTCATACCAACGATCCTCTCTGGCTAAAATGCGTACGTTGGAATCCTGAAATGAGTGTCCTTTGTTGTTAAGATGAAGGTAGACAGCAGAGTCCTGGCCTGAGGAACTGGCTCTCCTGTGTTGAGCCATACGCCTGTGAAGCGGTTGCTTGGTTTCACCAATATATGAGTCCGTGCATTGCTCACTGCACTGAATTGCATACACCACGTTGTCCTGTTTGTGTCTGGGTATTCTGTCCTTAGGGTGGACCAATTTCTGCTTCAGGGTGTTACTGGGTCTGAAACGTACCGGAATGTTGTGTTTGTAGAAGATCCTCCTGAGTTTCTCAGATAGACCAGAAATGTAGGGAATGACAATGTTCTTGCGTTTGTTCTTGTTATCCTCCTTGTCCGTTATGCTCCTTTTCCTGCTCTTGAAGAAAGACCAGTTGGGATACCCACAGTTCTGAAGTGCTTTCCTGATGTGATTCTGCTCCTTCTCTTTTCCCTCTACCGTTGTAGGGATGTTCTGAGCCCTGTGTTGCAAGGTCCTAATGACCCCCAATTTGTGTTCCAGTGGGTGGTGAGAATCGAAGAGTAGGTACTGGTCCGTGTGTGTGGGTTTCCGGTAGACCTCGATGCTAAGGCTTCTGTCTTGTCTAATGTGTACATCACAATCCAAGAAGGCTAGATTATTCCCACTTACGTCCTCCCGAGTGAAATTGATGTTGATATCCACTGCATTGATGTGTTTAGAGAAGGCTTCCACTTCATGGGCTTTGATTTTAACCCAGGTGTCATCCACGTATCTGAACCAGTGGCTGGGAGCAACTCCTGAAAAAGTGGTCAAAGCTTTATGTTCCACTTCCTCCATGTAAAGATTGGCTACAATAGGGGACACTGGTGAGCCCATGGCACATCCATGCTTCTGTCTGTAGAAACTTTCATTAAACTGGAAATAAGTGGTAGTCAGGCAGAGGTCAAGCAGGGTGCAAATCTGGTCCGTGGTGAGGTTCGTTCTATCCAGTAAGGTGTTGTCTTGAAGGAGTCGTTTTCTAACAGATTCAACTGCTTCTGTGGTGGGAATGCAGGTGAAAAGAGAAGTGACAACATAAGAAACCATGGTTTCATCTAAGTCTAGTTTGAGGTCTGCAACTTTAGTAGCAAAATCTTGGGAGTTTTTGACGTGATGTAGCGTATTCCCAACAAGAGGAGCCAGGATGGTGGCTAGGTGTTTGGCAATGTTATAAGTGACAGAGTTTATACTGCTGATGATAGGTCTGAGTGGAGCTCCTTCCTTGTGAATCTTGGGGAGTCCGTATATGAGAGGAACGGCTTCCCCGGGGTACAATCTGTAGTACAGAGATCGGTTGATTTGCTTGGTCCTTTTCTAGTTGTTGCAGGCAGCTAACAACTTTCTTTTTGTAACAACTGATGGGGTCCCGTCTTAAGGTTTCATAGGTGGTTGTGTCGCTGAGGAGACTGGTCATCTTTGAGTGGTAGTCCACTGTGTTTAGCACCACCGTGCATCTCCCTTTGTCAGCAGGAAGGATGGTGATGTCCCGGTCTCTTTGGAGCAATGTAAGAGCCCTTCTTTCTTGGCTGGTGAGGTTGGAGGGGGGTGCTTTTGCACCGGAAAGAGCAGCTGATACCTTCAGTCTAAGTTGTTCTGCCTCTGTGTTGGTCAGGTTGTTGTTTCTGATGGCTGACTCTGTGGCTGTGATGAGATCTACCACTGGTATCCGCTCTGGTGAAACTGCAAAGTTAAGTCCCTTGGATAAAACATCTTTCTCTGGTTGGGTGAGTACCCTGTCAGATAAGTTCTTCACCCATTTCTCTTCTATGTCCAGTTGTGTAGCCTGGTCAGATTTCTTCCTCCAAGTCAGCACTTCTGTCTTCCTGGAGGAGGTGGTTTTGGACAGCAATGTTTGGAATTTGCGTATCTGTCATTCCTTGCCTTTGGTATGTTGTGAAATCTGTGCCTTCTCCGTGAAATCAGAGACTCATTCCAAAACTTCACTGGGAAGAAGTACTGCCAACTCTTCAAACATCAGTTCAGTCTTGTTCTGGAGAGCATCGATGGTGAAATGTACTTGTCTCACTCTCTCGCAGCAGCTTCTCAACGAGAGAGTGAGACAAGTACATTTCACCATCGATGCTCTCCAGATAACCCAACCGCTAGCTAGAAATCCCAGCGCAATTCGGCTTATTAAAGATCCTTGATTGGACAAGGGGTTTGAGCGGTTATTCAAGAAAGTGGTAGCGATGCCAGTGGGCTTAAGATTGAATTGCACGGTTTTGGTCCTTTCCAGCAGTAGTTGTGCTTGGAGGGTGGAGTTTATCTCAAGTTTGTGACCTGGGAAGGCATTGGGCATTTCTATCTCGGTCTCATACTGGTCAGCGCTAAGGTGATGGAGGGTGATGTCACCCACGTGAACAGTGGCTCCTAGTGGGACACTTGGGAGAGAGGTTTTGTTAGGGATCTTCATTCTAGTGGCAGTGTTATGTTGATCATATGATATCAGAATCTCAGTTTGGGGAGTGTTGATTAGCCACCGATTACCAGCTCTTTCTACTCTAGTTCCTATTCCTTCATCTTTAATGGACAATTTGCCTACACACTTCTGATCGGGGACTTCTGTCAATCCACAGAGACGGTCTGTGGTGTCTCGGATAAAGGGGCAGACCCAGTGGATATCTTTGGTAGAGGTGCACATGTCTAAGTTAGGGATGAGGTAGATAGAGGGGTTGTCATCGTGATAGGCTATGGTGGGAGGTGTCTGCAAACGTACGTGTACGTCATTGTTCCAGAAACCTACATTAAGGACAGATTTAATTCTGTATATGTTTTGCCGTTCAATAACAGGGAGATTGAGAACGAAGCCTATTTCTAGGTTTTGAGGGTTCACAAAAATGGGAATAGCACTGGCAAGACTATAAGCCAGATGAATCTGTGATGAGTAAACGTTAGTCGTGGTAGTAGATCGGAGTATGCTGTCAACCATGCTGAGGCGTATCAAATATGGTGGGATTTTACCTCCACTCAGGGTGCTGAGAGAGCTACTTACTTCTCTCATCAGGTCCTGCATTAGGTCTCGGAATACTCGGACGTACTTGACTTCGCTTCTCATGATTGTCGCTAGCCTGTCTACGGCATGTACTGTGTTCTTGATTAATGTAGAATGCATGTTAACGGTTAGTATGGTTCCCTGCAGGGTTTTGCCTAGGCCCTGCAGCTCCTCCTGTTGAGTTAGTAGTCTACCCTGGATTTCTGGCATTTCTTCCTTAAGAATGTTCATTTCTCGTTTGACCGCGGTCAGGCTAACGGTGTTAATGGCAGAGAGGCCCATTGAGAACAGAGAGCCGATGGCGGATGCAGCAGTAAGTAGTCCTCCGAGGAACCGTTTAGGGCGTGTTTTGCCGCTGAGTTCCTCCTCAGTGACTATGAGCTTCTGTAACTGTTCGAGCATGTGAACTGTGGTATGCTTGGCATGTTCGATGTTGGACCCAATCTCGGAGTCAGGCCCGGTTTCGAGGTTTGTTTGTGTGGGCGACCTAAAATGCTTACGGTACACGTCCCAAGGATCGAGGCAGGTGTACACGCGCTGGGTGTGGACGCGGCAATTGGTGAGAAGCAGTCCTGGGGCATCTTGGAGAACGATGCCGCTCGGCGGACCTGGTTCCACTATGTTACCGGCCAGTGTGGTCTGCAGGACTAGGAAGATGCCGAGGATCCAGAGAGGGGCCATTCTGCAACATACAGGAGTTTGTTATTCTGATTTGAGTGGTAACAGGGGTGGTTACTTATAGATGCACGCTTATGGATTGAGAGGCATGCAACTAAAGTTGGGCAGGCTATAACTTATTGTTTGTCCACCCCCCTATGGAGTGTGGACTGCTCAAAGAACTTTATTTGGTTGCTATGGACCCATCTATATGAAGGTGCCTGGCTGGGCTTCGAAGTTTTGATGCAGTAGGCGACGGGGGACAGTTTACCGACGATTTCGAAAGGACCGGACCAACAGGGTAAGAATTTTCTGGCTACTCCTACCGGTTTGGTGAAATTGAAGTATAGGACTCTGTCGCCTACTTCGTACTCACGGTGTGTCGCCTTTCTGTCGTAGTAAGCTTTCTGGCCTTTCGCACCCTTTTCGAGATGTTCCTGGGCCCACGCAAACGTGGCCTGCAAGTGGCGTTGCAAGTCAGTGACGTACTGGTGTGCGGTGTACGCAGTGGCAACGCTTAGGTCCTCTGGTCGGTAGAGGAGGTGTAAGGGAAGAACCATTTCACAGCCAGTCATCATTTCGAACGGAGTGACTCCGGTGGTGCGGTGAGGAGTGGACCTAATGGCCATCAGCACCAGAGGGAGTTTGATGTCCCAATCTTTGCCATGGTGGCTGACATACTTGCGAAGCATGCTCATGATGGTTTGGTTGGCGCGTTCGACCTGACCGGAAGACTGAGGATGATACGCGATGTGGAATTTTGCCTCGACTCCGAGCATCTCCCATAACACTCTCATGACCTCTGCGGAATCAATGGATAGGGGCAAGCCCCAACGGCTGAACACATGGTTCATAAGAAGGAGAGCGGTGGTCTCTGCGGTTTCGTTCGGGGCGGGCAAGCATTCCACCCACTTCGTGAACGCGCAAGTGACGGTCAGGAAGTACTTATTACCTCGAGCCGATTTCAGCACCGGTCCAACCCAGTCTATCTGGAGATTAGACCAGGGGAATGAGATGCCTTTGCTTTGCAGTGGGGCCCGGTTCAACGGTTGGGCTGGTCGGAATTGGCAGCAAATCAAGCACCCTTTGACGTACTCGGTAACGTCCTGAATCATGAAGGGCCAATAGACAATCTTTTGGAGTGTCTGGTAGGTCGCCTGAGCATTCCTATGGCCCCTGCATGGGCTGTCGTGAGCGTACTGCAACATGACCCCCCTATGATCTGTGGGCACGACCCACCGGGGAGGTCCCTGGTTGTGTGGTGTGTACACCAGGAGTCCTTTCTCGAGTTTTAAGCCGTTTTTGAGATTGTGAAGGTGATTTAAGTCTCGGGACTGTTGCAACTCTTGTGGGGAAATTGGGAACGCCACGGGGTCCGCAAGGAACTTACGGATTTGGTGGATCACGGGATCCCTTTCCTGCATAGACACCAGGTCGGCGTCCTGGGGCAGTCGGCCGAGTTGCACCGTTCCTGCTTGGGGTACTGCGTCAGTTTGACCTGCTCTAGCCTGTCGGCGAGTAATCGCGGTTACGTTATGGCGTGGCGTCTCGGGAAGCCATGACTGCTGGAATTCCCAAAGGGGGCTGTCTACGGCTCCCGCTTTGGCGAGGCCATCTGCCTCATCGTTACCGAGTTTGTCAGGTCCTGGGACTTGAGAATGTCCCTTCACCTTCTTCCAGTAGACGCACATTCCCTGTTCGGTTACAAGTCGATCGCATGCTAGGAAGAGTTCGGAGTGTTTCACTTCCTTGCCCCTTGCGTTTTTCATATCCTTCACCTTCCACGAGGGAAAGTGTGAGACGAAGCTATGCCTGGCATAGTTTGAATCACAGCAGAGAACTAACTGCTTGATGTTCTCATGGGCAGCTTGTTGCAGGACGATGAGCACAGCTGCTACCTCTGCATATTGGCTAGTCTCAGCCCCGAGTCGATGTTGGTATTTCCCTTGTATAGGGCCGTTCGCCCATACGATACCGACACCGGCTTGGACTTTGCGTTCATGATGGAATGAGCATCCATCTATGTAAGCGGTGGGGAGGTCTTTGCAGACGCTCTCGTCATAGTAGTGGTGGTCGGAGGGGAGAGCAGGTACGGTTGTTAGTTCGGTTTGATCCGGACTATTCTCGCAGTCGCAATGCTGGCATTCCGCCAGGCCTCGGCCAAGCGCCATCTTGTGGTTCTGGGCGTACTTCACCTCGACGTCATAGCCCTGTAATGCCATCATCCAAGCTGCGATGCGACTGTTCGAAACTCTTCCCTCTCTCAGCCTCTGGCTGTTCAAGAATGAGACCGGTTGATGATTGGTCTCCATCACCACCTTCTGGCCACCAATGTAACTGTGAAAGTGTTCAACGGCCCAGACCGTGGCCAGCAGGGCTTTTTCGCAGTCTGAAAATTTAAACTCCACAGCACTGAGGGGCCGACTGGCGTATGCTACGACACGGCGATCTTTGTCATGCTGCTGTGACAGTGCGGCGCTCAGGCAGTGGGTGGAGAAACTAGCCTCCAAGAAGAACGGTTTGTCTTTGTCGGGATATGCGAGGCAGGGAGCGGAGCAGAGCTTCTGCTTCATGCTCTTGAACGCGAGTTCTTGAGGGTCACTCCACTGGAAGGGTTTATCCTTTCGGAGGAGCTCGGTGAGCGGTCGTGCCATCTCCGCGTAGTCCTCGATGAACTGTCGGGAGTAGTTGCAGACCCCTAAGAAGCTCCTGAGTTCGGGTACGTTGGATGGGGCTTTGATGTCTTGGATAGCCCGCACCCTCCCCGACTGGGGTTCAATGCCATCTGGCCCGACGCACAGCCCAACGTATTCGACTTTGGTGCGACACCACTGCCTTTTGGTGACAGAGAGCTTCGCTCCTGCTCTGGACAGCTGAGACAGAACGTGGCGTATCTCTTCGAGGTGTGCATCAAAAGTCTGTGACCTAATGAGGATGTCATCGACATAGATCAAGTTGCCACGAGCTGCGGCATCGTTCATTGCCTTATGCAAGAAGATGTTGAATTCAGCGGGGGAGTTCGCGTAGCCGAACGGACATCGGTTGAAAGTTAGCTGGCAGTTCCCAAAGGAAAAGGCCAGCTTGTACTGGTCAGCTGGATCCACGCGCATGGTCCAGAATCCACTCGCCACGTCGGCGGTGGAGAAGAACTTTGCACCCTTCACCTTGGCAAGTTCTTGATCCAGATGGATCATGGGCCATCTTGACAAGGGCACTTGCTTGTTCAGCTGCCTATAGTCAATGGTGAGGCGCCACTTGCCGTTCGGTTTCAGCACCGGCCATAAGGGGGAGTTGTAAGTCGAGTTACACTCACAAATGATCTGCTTTTCCAGCAGAGTGTCCAGTGTTTCTTGTATTGAGTCGTATGCGGCTAACGGGATTTTGTATTGCCACATGAACGTCGGTGGAGCGTTTGGATCTGTTGGGATTCGGACGGTGTGGATGTCTGTGACTCCGCAGTCATTGGAATCTCGCGCTCAGATCGCCTTGAAGTCGTAGAACAGTTCACGGAGCTGTCGTTTCTGGGCGTCCGTGGTCAGGCTGTCAGCTTTCACCAGCTGTTGTTGAACTTCTTGTTCGAAGCCTGGGTATGGTTCACCTAAAGCTGAATCAACGACCTCAGTTGCAGGGGTGACGTTGCTCGATTGCGTGGCAAGCTCGATTGCGTGGCAAGCGCGTACACCAGCATGTGTTTCGGGGTGTCAGTTTTGGTCATGACTATGCGCTCGTCGCGAAGCATGTCGTGGGGTTCGATGCGGATCATGTGGAAAGGAAGAGTAACCCAGAAAGGTTCCACTGGATCGGAATGAGTGTCCGGTGTTGGCAGCTCACCGATGACTGGAATGGTGAGTTCAAAGTCATGGAATGCCTGGTCTATCAGAAGGCCTAAAGGCCGACGGGTGGGGATCGTGAGGGCGTCCCGCGTGGAGTTTTGAACCAGGAGGTAAGCGGAACGATGACTCACTTCAAGCAGCGGAGTCCCACACACGGCTAAGTCGAGCTCCATGAAGAATTTGAGAGGCTGGAAGAACGCGTGGGAGCCACGAAACTGTTGGTCTTTCATGATGACCAGCTTAAGAGGGGAACCAGCAGTTCTAGCGGGAATGACAACGTCGAATTCGCTAGCGACATGGCAGGCTTGGGGAATCGTTTGTCCTGACCGCATTTGTTCCGGGTCAGCTTGGAACGGGTGCGTAGCGGCGTCGGCTTGGGTCCAGATGACCCGGTTGACTAGGTCCAGCTGGGCTCCCAGTCTGACCAAGATGTCTGCTCCGATGACCAGTGAGTCAGGAAGTCTGGGGACGACACTCAAGAAATGAAGAAATTCTCTCTGACCAATGGCGAGCGACACGGCGCAGACGCCTGTGGCTTTGGTGGGGCTCTGTGGTTGTTCGGCTGACAGTAGCCGGTGGCTCTTCTGCACAAAGACAGGGGAAGGAGTGCTCTGATGCACTATGTCGAACCACGTTTGGCTGATGGCTGACTTCTCTGACCAAAGCGCTAACCTGACGCCCGGTGCCGTGACGCCGTTGACGGTAATGTTGCCAGATATCCAGGGGTAGTACCTGGTTGGGGCAGATTCGCCAAGAAAGCAAAGGAAAGACGGGTGGCCATCGAGCGCGTTGCGGTTGAGAAGGGTGTCGGTTGAGTTTGGCGCTTCTTGACTCGGCTCAGGGTGGAGCGGAGTGGTCTCGAGGTTCTCGGGGAGCTGCCCTGACTCAGCTATCGGTGGAGTAGCATCCGCGCTAACTTCATCGCAACGGGCTCGGTCATGACGACGAGGATCTGGGGTCTGTGGGGACGCGACCTGGGCCCACAGTTGCCCACGACGACAGTCAATGAGGGGCACTAGCCTATCTAGTAGGTGTTGGCCAGTGAGGAACGGTTCTACCCCAACAGAGCAGATGTAAGTGGGGTGAGTGATGGATATGCCCTGGAACGTGAGTTCTAACCATGCGATGGTTGTTACTGGGGCTTGATTCTGGGTGAAGCTAACCAAGTTGATGTCACAGCGTTCGGTTCTGATGGGTCTACCTTGCGCGCGCCATGCATCAGAAACCTCTGCGAAGACTTTGGAACACATGAGGGTGATTTCCGACCTGGTATCCAAGAGAGCTTGGAGGGAAACGTTGCCTTCTACCACCACTGGGGTATAGATACGCTTGGCGTTGCCTTTCCTAACCAAATCTCCAAGAAACTGCGTCAGGGGTGCATCCTGCGCGTCAGGCTTCACCACCGGAGGGGGTTGTTTCACCTCATCGCTGCCTATTGGGCAGGGGTCCTTTCCCCACCCCACGAGGTAGACACGTGGTGGTGGTGGGGATGGGTCCCGGCCTAGTCATGCTGACGGTTTGTCCCTGTCCTTGCTCGGCTTACCCTTCTTTTTCTTATCGCTCAGCAGTTGTTTAATCTGCGCTAGTTCGGCCCTCAGTTCTGCCATTCCAAGCGGCTCTTGGTTGGCTTGTTTAGCGGTAGCTGGCTTAGGGCTCTGCTCCCTTCGAGAGGAGTTGCGATGGGGCCCTGACTGTCCGCTATTCTGGGATTTAGGGCCATGACTGCCAGGTTTGTGGTTACCTTGCCCTTTGGCGTTGGGGCCCTGTTCCCCCTTGGCTCCAGCTTGTCGGCCTTTCCAGTTACCTTTGGGTTGACTCGACGTCTGGTGGCCAGGGTTTGGGTTCGCCCAAGGGGGTCCGCTGTGTGGGGCTTCACCCCCTTCTAGGCCTAAGGACTGACCTTCCTGCTCATGTAGGCTGAGGACTCTGGGATCGTCCTCGTGGCGGTCCGTGGGTCGGACGAACGTCTCCCACGTTAGTTGTGCGGTGCGACGCATTTCTCTCATAGTATGGGGGCACTGGCGACACGCGAGTGTTACTTGGTTATGGATGCACGGGTGAAGGTTATGGAGGAAGAGGGACTTGAAGTTGCGATCTTCCTCTAGCCCGGGCTCGCTTCTGCCCTGAAAGTACGCCGCGCGGAGCCGATGGTAGTACTCGCAAGGGTGTTCGCTTCGCTTCTGTCTGATTTGAATGGCACCCATCGTCGCAGCAGTCTCGTCCTCGTACAACGAGTATTCCTCTTTCAAGTACTTAAGTATTTTCTTGTAGTTGTCGAGGACTGACTGTGGTAGGGTCTCAACGAATGCTCGTACGCCACTACCTAAAATTTTCCAGACTAGTCTGGCCTTTTCACGTGACGTAGCCTCTGGCAGGTCCAGGAGGCTACGTTCGATTTCCCGGAAATAATCATTATTACACGCTTCGGTGTCTATGATTTTCCGGCTCAAAACGCTCTATGTCTTTCGCAAGGACGTTGATTTGGCGGATCCTAGTATTGCGTTCTGCGACGAGGTGTTTTGATTTTGACCCGTAGGGGTCCTCGCTGTCTTCGCTATTTGAGCTGCTCTCATATCGCCTATGTCTGCGTTTCGGCTTGTAGGCGGCTTCTCCGTCAGAGGAGTCTGAGGGTACGTAGCACGGCGTTTTCTGCGTGCTAGAGGCTGCAGCGATATTGAAGCGCGAGGGGGTGTAGTGGGGAGTAAAGTAAAAACTCCCAGCGCCACGAGATGGCGATCGCGCGGCTTTCACGCGAGTTGAGCTTGAGTGCGGTGTCTGATCTACCGTTCTAAGCTCAGGTTCTTCCTCCTCCAGAGCGGAACTCTGTTCTTGGGAGGGTTTGGCCGATCCCTCATCTGAGCGACGTGCTTGCGTCACTTCTTCTCTGAGGCATTCTATTTCGCGCTTTAGTTCATCTTGTGTGGCTCTCAAGCCCACGAGGCTACTCTCCGCGCTTTCTGCTCTCCTTTGAGCTTCGGCCAGTTGTCGTTTTAGTGTTCTTTTCTCTTGTTCGAGGGTCATACACACGTTCCATTTCCTTATAGTAGATCATGAACAATTTGGGTAGCCCTTCTGGGAGAGTCATAGTACGCTCCTTAAGCTCCCTAACGGCTATGTGTATTTCATCAAAGCGAGCCTTTTGGTCCAGATCACAGAAGTAATTTCTCCTATCCTCCGGGACTTGGCCTAAATCGCCTACAACGTCGAAAAGAGAGAGGAGGGGCCCTTCTGACTCACTTGATGGGGAATGCGACATTTTGTTCGAAATGTATTAATTAACTTAAAGGAAATTAATACTAGGTGTTGATTAGGTTAGAATTTAATTTAATCCAAGTTGCTAAATAATTGATTTGTGGTTTTTTAGCTACTTTGTTTTTCACTAATGTTTCACTTGTATTAATTAGCTCAATTAATAATATTAGTTAACAATAATGATTATTGTTAATAATATTAATTAAGTACTTGGATTAGATATTACTCTAATGTACTAATCAATTAAACCGGTTTATCAGCTAACTGTGGTTGACAGCTGAATTTCAGTTCTGTGATTAACACACTGTTAATGATTCACCATTAAAGTCACCTGTGTTATACCTTGGCAGTTTACAAGTTATTGTTGAGAAATTCACAAGGTCATTAAACTAGTCCTCACACGAAGGCACCAATTTAATGTAGGTGGAATTGGGATTAATTAAATTATAAATTATGTAATAATTGATAATTGAATTAGTCAATTTACAATTAAAGATCAGTCTCATAAAATCTTAAATTATTAATCTTAATATTCACCGTGAATGGTTACATTCAAGATTAATGGTAGCTCTGCATTAGATGGGAAACCCAGTTGTATACAAAAGCTAAATTTGAAGGAAAAAGGAGTTCTAAATAGTTGACCTTGTGAATAAACAACAGGAACAAGTAAAATGTAATTCAATTTGATTAGCTTTTATTTGTCTACTACTCACTAATAATAATCTCACAAAATATATTCAATGTCAGGCAAAGGTAATAAGACAAAACAATGGAACAATTACACCTGGACCATAGATTTGGGCCGGAGAGAGGAAGAGAGAGAGAGAGAGAGAGAGAGAGAAAGAGAGAGATAGGGAAAGAGAGTCCCTTGTGTGTGTGTGACTAGGGAAAGCCGATGTGTGTGTAGGTGTGTGTGTGTGTGTGTGTATCTGTGGGCAGATGCTAACGACTAGCCACTCTGGCAATGCTTAAACAAAATGGCGGTCAATGCCTAGATGTCGTAAACTAGGTGACGTATCACAGGTAACTCGGGGAGGGAGGTACCAAAATGGCGTCGGGGAATATGGCGCCTGCAGGCCTAGTCGAGAACACAAGCCTACCAGCTAGCGTATCACTCTGAGGTAGCTAGCAATGAGTTGCTAATGAGAATCTGGCCACGTTACAGCTGGATCCAAACACTGTACTTAACAATTTCCAACAGACTATCTATGCAAAGAACTCAACGCGAGAGAGAGTGTAATAGGTGTTGGATGGAGAGGACTAGGCCTTGTAGCGGTCCAGCCTTGGAGCTTAAAATAACAAACTTGTCGCTGCACTGCTAATCAGATAGGGAAGCTAGCAATGGAGTTAAGGAAAGACATCATGCAAGATACCCTGTCTAACAAGTTCAAAGGAAAAACAGAACCAAAACAAACAATAAATATAGCTGCAAGCAGCAATGTGGGGGCCAAGCAGCATATGAGCCTAGTCGTCAGGCCAGCAGAATGCACTTGGGCCAGGTAATGCCCTTGTGCAGCTTAGTCCAAAGTTGCTATCCACCAAGTTTGGGAGAAATTGGTCAAAAATTGAGGGAGGAGAAGCATTTTAATAGACTTTTACAAAATTCAAAATGGCGGAAAATCCTCAAGGCTGAATAAGACTTCATAGGGTGCGATGGATTTGGCTTGAGCCAAGGATTCCAGAGATAGTGGAATTTTATTTCTAGCCCAAACACATCATGAGATGAGCCAAAAGTCATTTTTCCTAGTTATAGCGCCCCCTAGCGGCCTAGTTGTTCCAAATTTTTTGTGGGCCTTTCTGGTGGTGTCTGGCATAATGCCACCAAGTTTCGTTAAGATCTGCCAAAGGGCGGCCGAGATATGAGCACACTTCCTCTTTCGCAGCTGCGCAGCCAAATTTGATTGGCTGCCATGGCCAAATGCTTAGGAAATTCGAAAATCCGTGTAAGTTTCTTGTGCAGGTTCATCCACAGTTGCTGTGTACCAAGTTTGGGAGAAATTGGTCAAAGATTGAGGGAGGAGAAGCATTTTAATTGATTTTCACATAATTCAAAATGGCGGAAAATCTACTGGGTGGAATATGACGACACAGGGCGCGTTGGATTCCTTTTGACCCAAGCACTCCAGCGATACTAAGATTTTGATGATCAGACGTATGGTTCAAAAGTAACAAGCAGAAATGTACCTGCGAATTTGACCTGTTGGTGGCGCTAGAGGATTGGGGGTGGGGACCTAAAACTTCTTGAAGGCAATCATGAGACAGTCTAGAATGTGGGTGCAGACCAGTTTTTGGGAAAATCCGACTAAATTTGCAGAAGGAGAAGTATTTTATTGATTTTCAAAAAATCCAAAATGGCGGAGATTATATTCCGGTGTACATGACGTCCTAGGGTGTGTTGGAATCCTCTTGGCCCAAGGATTCTAGGGATACCAAGTTTTTGACAATCGGGTGCACGTATCAAAAGTTACAAGCAGAAATGTACCTCAAAATTTGACCTGTTGGTGGCGCTAGAGGGTTTGAGCTGGGCATGTGGATTTTTTTTTTTTGTGGCGAGTCCTGGGATAGACTAGAATCTGTGTGAAGAATTTGAAAACATTCCTATGAAGGCTGCCGAGATATGAGCTCACTTCCTGTTTGGCGTCTTTGCAGACGCATTTCATTGGCTGCTGTGGCCAAATAGTTTTAAATTTCAAAACACTGAGCATAACATTTGTGCAGCTTCGTCCAATGATGCCATGTACCAAGTCTGGGAAAAATTGATCAAAAATTGAGGGAGGAGTAGCAATTTAACTGATTTTGACAAAATTCAAAATGGCGGAAAATCTACCAGGTGGAATATGACGAGATAGGGCGATTTGGATTCGATTTGACCGAAGGACTCCAGAGATACTAAGATTTTGATGATCGGACGTACGGTTCAAAAGTAACAAGCAGAAATGTACTTCCAACTTTGACCTGTTGGTGGCGCTAGAGAGTTTGAGGTGGTGAGCTGAAATTTGCTGAGAAGAACCTTGAGGCAGCCTAGAATCAGTGTGCCAAATTTCACAATCTCTCGTCAGACGGTTCTATGGCTTGCCATAGAATTTCATTGATTTTAACAAAATTCAAAATGGCGGAAAATCCTCAACTCCGAACATGACGTCATAGGGTGCGATGGATTTGTCTTGACCCAAGGATTCCAGAGATAGTGCAATTTTGTTTCTCCCCAAAACGCATCATGAGATATGAGCCAAAAGTCATTTTTCCTAGTTATAGCGCCCCCTAGCGGCAAATTTATTCCAAATTTTTTGTGGGCGTTTGTGGAGGGGTGGGGCATCATGCCACCAAGTTTTGTTAAGATATGCCAAAGGGCGGCAGAGATATGAGCACACTTCCTGTTTCATGTCTGCGCAGCCAAATTTGATTGGCTGCCACGGCCAAACGCTTGTGAAATTCAAAACACTGAGCATAACTTTTGTGCGGCTTGGTCCACTTATGCTATCAACCAAGTCTGGGAAAAATTGGTCAAAAATTGAGGGAGTTGATGCGTTTTAACTGATTTTGACAAAATTCAAAATGGCGGAAAATCTACCAGGTGGAATATGACGAGATAGGACGATTTGGATTCGATTTGACCGACGGACTCCAGAGATACTAAGATTTTGACGATCGGATGTACGGTTCAAAAGTAACAAGCAGAAATGTACTTCCAACTTTGACCTGTTGGTGGCGCTGGAGAGTTTGAGGTGGTGAGCTGAAATTTGCTGAGAACCACCTTGAGACAGCCTAGAATCAGTGTGCCAAATTTCACAACCTCTCGTCAGACGGTTCTATGGCTTGCCATAGAATTTCATTGATTTTAACAAAATTCAAAATGGCGGAAAATCCTCAACTCAGAACACGACGTCATAGGGTGCGATGGATTTGTCTTGACCCAAGGATTCCAGAGATAGTGGAATTTTGTTTCTCCCCCAAATGCATCATGAGATATGAGCCAAAAGTCATTTTTCCTAGTTATAGCGCCCCCTAGCGGCAAATTTATTCCAAATCTTTTGTGGGCGTTTGTGGAGGGGTGGGGCATCATGCCACCAAGTTTCGTTAAGATATGCCAAAGGGTGGCAGAGATATGAGCACACTTCCTGTTTCGCGTCTGCGCAGCCAAATTTGATTGGCTGCCACGGCCAAACGCTTGTGAAATTCAAAACACTGAGCATAACTTTTGTGCGGCTTGGTCCACTCATGCTATCAACCAAGTCTGGCAAAAATTGGTCAAAAATTGAGGGAGTTGATGCGTTTTAACTGATTTTGCCAAAATTCAAAATGGCGGGAAAACTATATGGATGGAAAATGACGTCATGGGGTCCGTTGGATTCGTCTTGGCCCAAGGATTACAGGGATACCAAGTTTTTGAAAATCAGACCAATGGTTCAAAAGTTACAAGCAGAAATGTACCTGCAACTTTGACCTGTTGGTGGCGCTAGAGGTTTTAAAGGAGAGGCCTGAAATTTGCTGAGAGTAATGTTGAGACTGTCTAGAATCAGTGTGCAAAATTTCACAACTTTTTACCAGACGGTTCTATGGGCTGCCATAGACTTGCAGAGGCGGAAGAACGTTGAATAATAATAATAGGAAACAGTAGAAACACTATGGGTGCCTTCGCAGCTTCGCTGCTTGGCCCCCAAAAAAACAGAAACACCTTCCGTGTCTGAGCGGGTATGCTAAACAGCTCAAAGCTTAAACATGACCCTAACAACCATCTGAATAAGCTACAAATTATTAAAATTTGCCCAAGTGCCTACTTAATGCGATGGAAGTTCATTCTCCGATGTCCGCGCTGAGGGTCGCGGTCCGAGGAGAGGAGGTTAGCGGCGAGTTGCGTCCATCCGCGGCTAAACGAAGCAGGGAGATGGAGGCCTAGCTGGCCCACGGTGCTTCGGGAGAAACCTCTGGTGATGCGTCGACGAGAAAAAGGTTGAGAGGAGCGAAGCTGTCTGCAAATGCCTCTTAGTGTGGAAAACTACTTAACTGTAGTTAAACTTTGCAAAGGTTTAGAATCAAAACCACTAGATCACTGAAACTTAGCGGGTCGTTCAAAAGTTCAGCCGAAACTAATTTGAACAGGCTGTTCTCAGACAATAGCGGTTAGTCTCAACACTGCAGGGAGAGTGCCTACAGTCCGTCCGACCACTCTAGTAGTCAGAACATGAGAGGACGAATCGAGGCGCTCTCGATACTTAAAGCAGTTCCACTTTACGTCACATCTGGGTGGAGCGCGCAAGGAATTGTGGGATCGTTATGGGGCGCTGGCAACTTACCAACAAAGGCAAAACTGAGCTGAGCCGCCATTTTGAATCCTCATTCAAGGCTGTAATGCAAATTGCTTCCTCTTCAGTATACAAGTGCACTTCCATGGCAGGGAAAAACACTACATTTTGCCGCCTATGTAGTCCCCTATTTATACAAATAGGAGTCATTCAGGATTCAGCCATGTTTTTTTTCCTCGGTGTTTTTGCTCGACCCAAGTTCTACAGTAGGCTAGGCTAGGCCGTCTGCTTTTAATGGAAGTAGCCTAGCCTAGGACGTTATTTTCACGTTATTTCTTGATAAGGTGTTTTCACATTATTACATGAAAATATCATGAAATAACGTCATGAAATTATGTGATGTTATGTTATTACATGATAAATATATTGTAAAAATGTGATAACTTTAACAATATCTTTTCACGTAATTACTTGATTCTAAGCCAATTTTTTTTTTTTAATGTGGCAGCAATATGCTTCCGTAGATCATAACTCGAACTCTCGCGATATATTTTTTTTTATTCGTTTAAAGATTTAAAACACTTATGATGTGTGGTATAAAGGATTCTGTGCCAAAATACTATTTAAGACGTTTGTGTTAATTTTTTCGAACAAAATAAAAAAAAATTCAAAAAAAAAAAGCCTGCCTACCTACCCTAGTTTTGAAATCTACGTAACCGGAAAAACGCACACTTTTTTTGGCCTTACGCGAGTCCATTGTAAACAAATCAATCTGACGACAGTTCGATAAAAAGTCAGTGATGTAAAAGTCAGTAACGCAACGCAAAATCACTGTCAAAACATCACACGATTTCCACAGTCAAATGTCTGCCGGCATTTAATACGTGTGTCATGTTTGTACCCAGGTACTGTGCGCACACAAATTAAATAAAAGATCTAAATGGCCATTAAATATTGTAGCGCTACAAATACCTCTTTCGATGCGTTGGGCGCCTTGCAGTCATCATTGTTGAATGCTCCGAAGTATGGTTTCCCCATCAAACGAAGCTCCTTGTCAGTAGCCCACAAATCCAAACGATAATAATCCACAACGAACAGCTCTTCATGCTCCTAATTCCACAAGCTCAGAAGACTCCGACATGGGAAACTAATCCAAACAGTAGCGGGTTTTGACTAATATTAAAGGAGTTCTGTCTAATACGGAACTACTGAGGTGTCAATGACGGCGGGTGGTGGCTAGGCTGACGCGCTAGATGTTACCTGGATGTTAGTTGCTATGCTACTCTGACTTGACTTACTGTGATCTAAAACAAAACGCCTGTAAACAGTCTTCTTGTCGAATCAAGGTGATCCATTTATTCCACACAAGTCCAATACATTAGTTAGGCACAGTATCCACACACAAAGTCCCCAGGAGTGTAGCAAGCTTAGCGCATAGCGCTCAAAACGCTTCGCCCTTCCGGGTCAAACACCTGACAAGCATTCTTCTTCTTCTTCTTTTTGGTTTTTATGGCGGTTGGCAGCTTAGCATAAAAGCAGCATTACCGCCACTTGCTGGACTGGGGTGTGGTTCAGAAGCCTATTCTATCCCTATAAGGATGGGAGTAAATAAAGAAAATAAAGAAATAAACTAAAATAAAATTGGGAAATAATAAAAGAGGGAAAAAGAACTAAATTCTGTGAAATAAGGCCTGTATTTTTGAGAAATCTAAACACAAAGTTGAAGCAAATATCTCCTGAACTTCTTCGTAAAATTTCCTTCAGGTCTAGTCTCAACTTTTCCCTTTCCAGCTGTTCCATTAATATTTGTCTTTCTTCCTGATACTTGGGACAATGACAGAGCACATGCTCTACAGTCTCTGGGCTACCACAGAACTCACAGTTTCCATCAGCATGTTTTTTAATTATCGCTAAAGTGCTGTTTAGTCTTGTGTGTCCAAATCTCATTCTAGAGAGCATATCTTCCTCCCCCTTACTCCTGTTTGGAGATCTAGGCCGTCCTAAGATGCCCTGGATATTATGGAAGTGTCTTCCAGTTTGCCCACTATCCCATAGGGTTTGTCATCTTTCTCTCATTCTCTGCTTTACTATGCTTTTGATTTCAAACTTGCTGTAGTCCACCTCTAAATCTATATTATCATTACCAGCAGCCTCCATAGCACACCTGTCAGCAAGTTCATTGCCAACCACACCTAAGTGGGCAGGAACCCATACAAATGATAATTTAATCCCATCCTTTAATAGTTTATCGGTGACTTGTGCTATTTTGAACACTATATCTTGCCTAGAAATTGATTGCCAAGTTTTAATACTAATCAATGCTGAACTTGAGTCTGAGACAATTACTACCTTTCCAGGCCTATGTACCTCCACCCATTGCAATGCTAGCCACACAGCTAGTAATTCAGCTGTATAGACTGCCAAATCATCAGTAACTCTCTTATCAACTTCAGTTTTAAGTTCTGGGATGACATATGCTACCCCTACTGTCCTATCTGTGTGCTTAGATGCATCTGTAAATATTTTAGTTTCTTTGCCATATTTTTCATTTAGATACCACTGCACCCTATGCTTATCCATTTCCGTACTTTGCTTGTCTTCTAAAAGTTGAAAGTCAGTAGGCACCTCTTCAATGACCCATGGAGGTACAGCTGGCAATGACACTGTGGGACTTATTTTCACATCAGTGATCCTCATATCTCTCACTCTATCATTGATCGTCCAACCATAACTTCTTATTCGGTCATTCAACCGCTCTTGGCAAGGCAGTAAAACAGACTGGCTCATGTGATCATCACTGTGGCCTTTCAGATTCGCCCAGTATACCAACGCTAACTGGTCCCTTCTGAGGTTAAGGGGCATTTCTCCCATTTCAACTTGTATTGCAGCCACTGGAGTGGTCTTCATAGCACCACAACACAACCTTAAAGCTTGGTTCTGAACCACATCTAGCTTATTCAGCATTGATTTAACTGCCGACCCATATATAAAACACCCATAATCCAACACAGACCTTATTAATCCTGTATAGACGGTCCTTAAAGCATGTCTACTTGCTCCCCACTCTATTCCGCGTAAACACCTCATCACATTAAGAACTCTTTTGCATCTACCAATCATATTTTCAATGTGCACTGTCCATGTCAGTCTTTGGTCAAACCATATGCCCAGGTATTTAAACGATTCAACTCTTTCCAGCTCATGACCTGATATTGTGACTTTTACATCCTCCATAACCTTTTTCCTGGAAAAAGCCATCATCTTAGTTTTTTGTACTGAAATCCTGAAACCCCATCGAATGGCCCATTTATCCACTGCGGTAACAGCTTGTTGAATCTTCTTGTACACAAACTCAGTGTTTCTCCCTCTTTTCCAAAGGGCCCCGTCATCAGCAAATAAGGCTACCCCCACCTGACTCTCAACTTCATTAAAAATCTAATTAATCATAATAGAGAACAGCATAGGGCTGACAATGCTTCCTTGTGGAATACCATTTTCAGTCATGTACTTCTGACTAGTCACTCTATTTATCTTCACCATCATGGTTCTATCCGTCAGGAAATCCCTAACCCAGTTGAGCACCCTTCCCCTAAAACCCATAGTATGTAACCTTATCAGTAGACCCTCCTTCCACATCATGTCGTAAGCCTTTTCTCTATCAAAGAAAACTGCTACAACAGTCTCTTTGTTTGCCTGCGCTCTTATTACATCTTCTAAGACCACCAATGAGTCCATTGTGCTTCGACCCTTTCTAAATCCACTCTGGTAATTTTGTATCAGGCCTTTAAACTCGATTACATACATCATCCTGTCATTTATCATTTTCTCCATTGTTTTTCCCATCTGAGAGGTTAGAGCTATCGGTCTATAGTTACCTGGGAGTTGCGAGTCTTTACCAGGCTTCTTAATAGGAATGACAATGGATTCCTTCCAAGCTTTTGGGATAACTCCCTGTATCCATATTTTATTATAAAAAGCCAGTAAAACTTCCTTTCCTTTATCAGAAAGGTTCTCCAGCATAGAATAACAAATTCCATCCCCCCCCCAGGAGAAGACTTGCCTAATTTCCTAAGGGCGTTATTCAGTTCAGTACTTGTAAATAGCGCATTCAGCTCCCCTTCTATCATATCTGAACTTTTATCTGCTCTCATACATTCCTTCCGGTATTTTTCAACTGTCTCAGCTCTTGCTGTCCTGTTGAGTGAGGTTTTCAGAGCTATGAACTTTACTTAGTGTCTTTGCCATTATCTCAGCTTTTCCAACGCTACTTGTTAGTATAGTATCTCCATCAATTCATCCAGGATATCCATATTGCTTCCCTTTCATTCTCTTTATCATATTCCATGCTTTTTCCACTGGTGTTTCTCGACCTATGGAATCACAAAACCTTCTCCAACACTCTTTCTTGGCCTGCTTGATGGTTCTCCTCACTACAGCCTGAGCTTTCTTGAATATGACTAAGTTGTGGATGTTGTGGGTTTTCTTCAATACTCTAAACGCCTTATTTCTGTTTTTAACTGCTAGTCTACATTCATTATTCCACCAAGGGACAATCCTACCAAGGCACACAGGTTTGGTTTTAGGAATGGCTACTATAGCTGCACTGAATATACTAGCACTTACATTTGTACATACATCTTCAATGCCCCCATTTATATCCACAATAGACAGTAAAGCGTCACTGCTTTCTCTAAATTTTTCCCAGTCAGCTTTCCCCAAAATCCATCCCTCGTTGTTAACTTCTTCCTCAGATGTGACTTCTATTCCTATTTCTACCTTTATTGGGAAGTGGTCACTGCCTACAGCATTACTTTTCATTACTTCCCATTAGGGCTTTGACCTTGGCCCAAAAATCATATTCGAAGTTCGTTTGGAAATTAATCTAGACATTCGAATAGTATTCGAACTTTTATTAATTATATTATTCTTAAATGCCTCACTAACACCTCGGCATCAAAATTAAATATGATATTCAGTCCACCAGGGGGCAGTGTTCAGTCAATGTCAATAAGATTACGTGCAGGAAATATGAAATATTCAGGCGTGTTTTTACAACCACTACTAATGAAACGTGCAGTGTCGTAGTAATTGGCATTATACCGGCTGACACTTTTAACGTTACATAATCCACAAACTTCGTCGTTTGTCCGTTGCCTTTTTTGTGTGAAACGCTGTTCCTTCGGTTTCCTGGTTGCTTGTACTGATGAAAGCCTCTAAACTGTAGCCTCACTGACAATCAAAGGGGAACGTTTACAAAATGAGCAGGTACTGCTAGGCCTATACCTAATCTGTGAGTTTATAACACTGCCGTTCCGAGCCCATTCGTGTTGGCTTTTGAGAATGTTTTGAATGAGACCGGTGTCAGCTGTCATGTCACTGCTTCCTGCTCGCGTCTCTGATTCACAATTCAAACAAACACGGACACGATATGTTATAAGATCACAGATTAGTTTTACGTGCTCACTTCGTTAACTTATGAACTTCATGGTATGTAAATTCCACCATGTGTAGGCTAAATTAATTTAGGCCTATAGGCTACTTGCGCAAGTAAGCTAATAATTTTTTAAAATTTTTTTTAGCAACTATCCAAAGTTGACAAAAATAACAGCACATGAAAGCATTACTGCGCAGTGTCGCATAGTCTACGTTAGTAATTTCATTTCTTATGTTATAACATCAGGTGTACAAAAACCAACCAAATATCTGCAGAAAAAAAACAAACACCGATATTTTCAGAAGAAAAAGTCACATTTTATATTGCATTTAATCACATCAGCAGTTACATTACACTTCATTTATTGTAGGCCTATGTTGTACTTAATAAAGTCAGACTCTGTCCAATCTCGCAAAAATGACTGACTTCTGATGAGGAAATGAAAAATATTAGAGTTAATATTAGGAATTAGAGTGTCTATCTTCACCTGCCGGCGTATCACAGCCCCCTCTCGCAGCCCCCCTCACCTTCTAGCGCTCCCGCGTGCAATGTCTTCAAGTGGGCCCTCAAGTTTGAAGTTGTTGATTGATAGGCCAATTTGTTTCCACATATTTTACAGGTAACCTTTTTTTTATCGCGTTCTCCATCTTTTTTTTTCGAATCCAAAATAGCACCACGCATCACTTTTTAAATTCTCCGGAGTGCAAATCTCCAACATGCTAGCATCTGACTCCATTGTTCAATGCGTGCCAGCTTGACGCTAACGTCTACAGGTGCCCAGATAAGACAAAAGACAATGACCTTCGCGATTCACATAAATTCCACAGACGTTAAAAAAAAAAAAAACAAAAACCTGCGACCTGAACTGAAAACGTTTACAACCACATTCACAAAAATAAAAGAATTATGCCTAATGATACCATATACAGGTTCGAATATTTAGAGCTGCCTAATATTCGTTCGAACATCACTTTTTTTCACAACATTCGAATTGTATTCGAATATCGAAGTTCGAAGTCAAAGCCCTACTTCCCATCCACACTTGTCTGCTAATGACTTTGTAACCAACGTTAGATCTATTGCAGACTCTCTTCCTCTAGCCATGTTCATTCTGGTACCTGAACCATCATTTAAACTTACCAGCCCTTCCCCATCAATGAACTCTAATATCACATCCCCATTGGCGTCATTCTTGTCTCCCCACAAAGAACTATGCGCGTTAAAATCACCACACCATATTACCCTCCCTTTTGTGCCCTTCCAAATGGTTTAATTGCAATTGTCTACATGGATTATAAAAATTTATAATCTCAATACTTTCTTTCCCTGACCATACCTCTATCATTGAGTATTCCACCTGCTTCCCTTTTTTAACCTCTCTATACTGGATACCAGTTTGTATAAATGTTATGATTCCCCCACCCTTACCACTGTCTCTGTCCCTCCTTACTGACGAATACCCTTTAATACTAAAATCCAGTGCTGGAATCAGCCAAGTTTCTTGTAAACACATAATACTGGGTTTCACACTTAGGTTGTCAATATATTTCTTAAATTCCTGACCATTCTTTATTAAACTCCTTGCATTTCATTGCAGTATGAAAAAACCCATTAACCAGAACCACCACATTCTTGAGAGTATTGTGATCCGTCAGACAGATTCAGAGCGTCTCTGACTGCCTCCCACTGTATATTGTGAATGTTGAGGTACTTACTAGCTGCTTTGACTATATATTGAATTTTCTTTGTACGCTTGTCGGTTTGTGCTGTGCAGTTAATGACACAGGCCATAAACAAAAAAGTATTTTTTAGGGACAATCAACGTCTCTTCTTTGATAGCCTCGCATTTTGTGCACTGTCCTCCCATTTTAACATCTTCCACTGGTACTGCTACCACCCTTTTTACAGACTTTGCCGCTTCCGCATATGTAATACCACTGGCGATTTTAATTCTCTGCACCTCCTGCATCCTTTTACTCACTTCGCAGCCTCTATATGCTGAGCTATGATCTCCCCCACAATTACAACACCTTTAACCTTGCGTCCTTATTACACTGGCCATAGTCATGCTCTCCACTACACTTACTGCACCTTTTCTTTCCCTTACAAACCGCAGCAACGTGTCCAAACCTTTGACATTTGAAACACCTAAGGGGTTTCACTTCAAAGCTCATGTAGCCTATAAAGACCCTTTTAGGAAGTTGGGATTCACCAAATGTCAACACAGTCGACAAGCTATCAGTTAAGACTCCATCTCTTTTTGTTTTCAGCCGCTTTGCTTCCTTTACCTTGACATTACTGATACTTTGCTTGACAACATCGACTGATTCTGCTAACGGGATGCCTGAGATTACCCCTTTCACCTGCTTGTCATACGCCACCGAACACTAAACTTTATGGCCATTTAACTTATTCACCTTAACTGCACGTCTTTGCTGTTCCTCATTCTTGCATACCACTATTAGACCACTTCTTATTTTCTTTGCACTCACCTCACCAAACTCCTTTTGTAGGGCAACGGTAAGTAGTGATGGACTCCAATCGTCAAAATTTGCTCCTTCCTTTAGCAGTTTCACAAAGACTTTTGAAGTCCGCTCCGATTCTGTCAACTCTTGCTTTCTTCTCTCCATCACCATAGTTATGCATTTTCCCACTTTTCCGTTTATTACCCCTCCCTACTATGCTCCGTGGGCCATCCAAATTAATTATATTGTCAGTTTCAAATCTCCCGCTATCATCCATTCCCTTATCTTCCTCCTCACTACCTGATACATCACTTCCTGTCTCCTGACCATTCCCAGCATAGATATACATAGAAGACTAGATGCCTCGTCCCCGTTGCCCGTCAACGAAGTCGAACGTCCGCACATGGCGGCCATCTTACCTCAGACAGCTGGCTTACCCATTACATTGTGTTGGTAGCGATATGTACTTTTCAGATGACCGTAACTTCCTCAAATTTCAATCGATATTCAAACGGTTTGGTTTGTTATATAAAAAACAAAAACAAACGAAAGTATGTATTTATGATATTAATGATGAATAATCATTTTATGTTTTAAAAAAAAAAATACATGCTGAAATTCCTATGCTGTGAGAAGCCTAACACTACATACTTATGGATAACTGCGGCCTTAGGACAAATAACCATACAATTTATTTCCAATTTTTAGTGAAAATATTTTTACGTGTGATAGGGCCGTAGGGGAAGCTAAAGTTAAATAAACAGCTTACTCACTTACTCACTAGCCCGGCTGCTCATATCAGGAACTGTATTGGACATTATTTCACTAAGTAAATAACGCTACCGATTATTCTTAAAATGATGTAGTATCTTACTGGTGAAAGGTGATCCCGCGTGCCCTACTTTCCAGACATCGCCGGTTCGAGCAACTGAAAGCCGCGCAGAAGTCTGGCATCTCGTCACAGTCAGTAATTTAATTTCCTCTAGAAATCATAATGTAAGTTGTTTTAAATTAACCAACCCGAAAATGAAAACCATGTGCAAGTGCAACTTCAGTTATTGAAAATATTATCTCATGACCTTCCATGTAAAATTACTTGGTGCTACGAGCTAGCCTAGCATGAAACACAACTTTGACAAAGCTGCAGTAAGTCGTTTTTGAAGAGAAAAGGTACGATTTTAGCATGTTCAAGCACCCAGAATTACAACCACATTAATAATGTTTTAAGAAATCAAACCATTTGTATATACGTCAAAATTTCAGCGAGATAAGAGTATAAACATTTAAGCATCTCAATGGTCTTACCTCAGTGTACCGCAAATTCTGTGGAAAAGCTTGCCTGTGGTAAGATGGCCGCCCTGTGCGGACGTTCTGGAATACGCGGTGAGGCATCTAGTCTTCTATGTATATCTATGATTCCCAGACCAGTTGCCACCAGCCGCCCTCATGCCACTTCCTCCACTCCTCTCAGCCATCCCGAGCCTCAGCTACCACCCCACCTGACAAGCAACATAGAGTTCCTGCCTAAATACCTGAACAGGTTAATTACCATGCGCCACCCAGTGGACAAGAAAATGAATTGCACCCAAAACAAAACCATACATTTTGGCTCCTACAGGTATAAATCTAAGCGTATCAGATTTTAACTAAAGTGACTAATGGCCCTTTTCCACTACCCTTTTTCAGCTCGCTTCAGCTCGACACGGCTCGCGTTTCGACTGCCTAAGAACAGCACGACTCAGCTCGCTTCAGGCCTGCTTAGCACCCAAAACTCGCACGGTTTTGGAGTGAGGCTGAAGCGAGCCAAACCGAGCTGAGTGAGGCTGGGGGCGTGAGCAGACACTCCCCTGTGCACTGATTGGTGAGGAGGAGTGTCCTCACATGCCCACACACGCCCCGCGAGCACGCTGAGATCTGTAAACACCGTAAACCCGGAAGAAGAATAATTACGAGAATTTCTGAAGCCTTATGCGCCTCGCCACATCTATACGCTCTTGCCAGTATCTGTTGGCGTTGTCGGTGACAACAAGCCACAGAACCAAGACCAGCAACACTAACGACTCCATGTCCTCCATGTTTATTGTTTACTATCCGGGTCGTGAGACTACCGCTTAAAAGATCACTGATGTCACTGTTTGCGCCGCTTAACATCATCACGTGACGTCCACCCACTTTCGCTAACTCCACCCAATGTGTCCACCCACTTCCAGGCAGCACGGTTCAGCGCGGTTGTAGTCGAAATGCAACTCCAACAGCCCCGCTCAGCCCGACTCAGCCCAACTCAGCACGGCACGGCTCAGCCCAACTCAGCACGGCACGGCTCAGCCCGACTCAGCCATGTTTGTAGTGGAAAAGCGGCATATGCGTACCGGCAGGCAGAGCAAGCATATCGGGCCCGATACACTCAAACGCTTTGGGGAAAACCATGATATATAATTATTCACATTTCTAACCTAACCTGGCTGATGCAGCTTTTTGTTGTTGTTGTTGAAATAAATGCACCGACTATGCAAAATGTTGCTTCTTCCATGTTTTCTGCATAATATTACTTGGGTTTTGTAAGGTAGTAGAAAGGATGTGAAAATGTAAGGTGGTGAGAACGTGCCCATATGAGTGTGGAAGTATCCATATTTCTGCAACAGAAGAACAAGACAAACCCTGAAAACATGAAACATAAATCAATATCCCATATCTAAGACTTGCGTACAGTATTAGTATGTAATACGTCTTTTTATATAGAGTTTAGGACACAAAACACACTTGGCAATATTGCAAAGATGAATTATAAAACTAAAAACATTATAAAACAGGAGTCTGTACTGCAGTACCGTCTTATTCAGTTTGCCATTGCATTTAGGATGAAATTAAACAACCTGTCCTCTTCATCTACATCAGCTTCCTGTGCAACCTCTGCAAATTGTGGGCGCCGTTCATGCTGTCCCTTCGTCCACCATAGGTGGACTGCCCTCTCAGCATTATATGCATCAAGATCCTTTCTCTGTAGAGCAGGGGCTCTGAACCTTTTCTGCTTTAAGGCCCACCTATTCATACTTGTAATGAGTCAGGTCCTGTTAAAAAAGATCCCCAATTATTTTGCCTCATCTACTCTATTAGAATCTAATAATCTACTGTAAAGTGTATTAATGGGATGCAGCATCACTCCCTGTTACAGATGGGAATTTTAAATTAATGCAATAAGCCTGTTGAAACAAAAGAAATGTCTGCACACTTGAATCCTTTTGTACATTTAATTGCCAAGCTTTCGGTCAGAGACCTTCCTCAGGGCACAAACAGATGGAGCATACAACAAACTAATCAATTAAGATTCATTAAGGTGCTCAATCACACCTGCACAGATGAGTTGTAGTCCAAGTGTGGGAGTTGTAGTTTTTCTATTCTTCCTGGTTTCATATTTCCTCTACCCAAGGTAGCTGGCATTAAATTGACCCCAAATGCACCAATAAAATTACCCACCACAAAAACATACATCTTTTTACATACAAACTTGAGTACATACACACATATAAGCCAATGTAAGTTCAAGATAACTGCATAAACATCAGCAAAAACTTCATAAACTGCAGTTTCAAGACTTAACAAATAGTATACCTCCAATCATAACATAACACTCATGTCAAAGTCTACATTTAACCCTTTGGGTTGTAGGGCATCTAATGTATGGATCCAAAACAATTCCCTTTGACATAGCACTTTATCAATGTTCCCACCCCTTGACAATTTAACTTGCTCAATTCCCTGAAACCGTAGGGAAGAAACAGGGTGGGCACACTCTACAAAGTGACAAGCCACAGGGTAATTAAGATCAGCCCGTCTAATCGAACTCTTATGTTCGCTGATCCTTTGTTTTAAGCTACGTGTAGTTTTTCCCACATAGACCTTATCACAGGGACATCTTAACAAATAAACAACATTCTTTGTAGTGCATGTAATAAAACCCTTCACATTGTAACTTTTACCAGACCTGGGATGTTTAAAAGTATGAGTCTTATGTGTACTGTTACATTGGGCACAGTTGCCACAGGGGTAGTTACCATCCCTCAGGGGTGCTAAAAGTGTTTGAGCAGGAGCAGATCTTATACATGCTTTAACAAGCTTATTCCTGAATGCACCTTACTCACATCAGCAAAATCTGAGTCAAGATGAACGACATGCCATTCAGGAGCTTGCAAAAGACCCTGAAATTATAATAAAACCAGCCGATAAAGGTGGGGCTATAGTCATCCAGAACAGCACTGACTATATAACTGAGGCATATCGTCAACTGAGTGATGATACATTCTATAGGAAGCTTAAGACTGATGCTGCGTTCATGTGCTATGGGAAGATGATATTTTCCAGTTGGGAAGTGGTATTTACCAGTGTGTTGTGTTCACATGCTTTTGTTGTTGTTGACAAATTTTAAAGATGGTGGACCAGATGCTATCGTTAGCAATAGCGTCTGCTCTGGATAGGTAAAAACAAACCATAACACATTTTTAAAGGAAATGGATTTCTAACGTATTATATTACACCTGTTAATGACGCGACATTGCATAGACACCAAAAACTACCCACTAGTACTAGTAAAAAAAAAAAAAAAACTTTAGTAGCGTACAATGCTTACCATTCAAGTGTCCTGTACCGCTCGCCGCCATGTTGAAAAGGTTAAAGTTCATCTCATCTCGGCAACTCGTGTAGCAAAATTTTCTACGAGTTGCCCAGTGGAAAATACCACAAGAGGGGGCGTTCATGTGTGCTTTCCATGTCGGCGTTTGGTATTTACCATAATTCCCATAGCACATGAACGCAACATGATCCCACTATGGACTTTAAAAACATGATTGTTGAGCTGACTACTCAAGCATTGGAACAACACTGGATAACCAAAGATGAATTTAATTATCTAAATAAACAACATCCGGTCACCCCAGCATTTTATATGCTCCCTAAAATTCATAAAAGCCTAATTAAACCTAAGGGCAGACCTATAGTTGCCAGTATTGAGTCCCTACTTGAGCCATTATCGAACTTTGTGGATTATTTCATCAAACCTTTTGTACAGAAGCTACCTGCTTATGTACAAGATTCTACTGATGTTATAAATAAAATATATGAACTTCAAGATCTCCCTACTGATACCATCCTTGCCACCTTTGCTGTAGAAAGTCTCTACACGAATATTTCTCACGAACGAGGTATTATAGCACTTGAATATTATCTGCAGAACCGCTCGGAGGATGAGAACCCCCCCAAATACCTTCATCTGTGATCTGGCATCATCTATCCTCAGACTTAATTTCTTTTCCTTCCACCAGGGAGAGTATTTACCTCCAAATTAAAGGCACAAGTATGGGGAGTAACTTTGCCCCCAGCTATGCAAATTTGTATGTGGGATTTTTTGAACAACAGTTTATTTTTAATGAGGACAGAAATCCGTTTTATAGTAACATCAGCAGATATTTTAGATATTTAGATGATGTTCTTTGTGTTTTTAAAGGGTCTCAAAATGAGCTGAATGAATTTATCACACACTTGAACAAAATGAGCCCTGACCTGAAATTCACTGTGGAGTTTGACTCTAAACGTGTGCATTTCTTAGATATGTGGATCAGACTAGAAGATGGGAAACTGACCACAACCCTCTACCGAAAGGAAACGGACCGCAACTCTTTCCTGTTGGCAAGCAGCTCACATCCTAGTGCCCTAAAAAACGGACTGCCTAAGAGTCAGTTTTACAGACTCAGACGGATCTGTCACTCCACTGAAGAATATGAGGAGAATGCATTAGAAATGAAACCAAGATTTTTGGCTAGGGGTTATCCCATGAAGACTGTTGAGGAGGCATACAATATTGCCCTGTCCACGCCATGGCTACATCTTCTGAAAAAAAGTGTTAAAAAAGATAAAAAGTTTTCAGTTTCTTGCATTACTACTTTTACTCCTAAATCCTACATAATTAAAAACACAGTCATGAAATATTGGCATTTAATATGTGACGATCCTTCACTCCAGGGTAAATTTAAGGACCCCCCGTTGTTTGTCTCCAGACGGGGTCCCAACCTCAGGAATAAGCTTGTTAAAGCATGTATAAGATCTGCTCCTGCTCAAACACTTTTAGCACCCCTGAGGCATGGTAACTACCCCTGTGGCAACTGTGCCCAGTGTAACAGTACACATAAGACTCATACTTTTAAACATCCCAGGTCTGGTAAAAGTTGCAATGTGAAGGGTTTTATTACATGCACTACAAAGAATGTTGTTTATTTGTTAAGATGTCCCTGTGATAAGGTCTATGTGGGAAAAACTACACGTAGCTTAAAACAAAGGATCAGCGAACATAAGAGTTTGATTAGACGGGCTGATCTTAATTACCCTGTGGCTTGTCACTTTGTAGAGTGTGCCCACCCTGTTTCTTCCCTACGGTTTCAGGGAATTGAGCAAGTTAAATTGTCAAGGGGTGGGAACATTGATAAAGTGCTATGTCAAAGGGAATTGTTTTGGATCCATACATTAGATGCCCTACAACCCAAAGGGTTAAATGTAGACTTTGACATGAGTGTTATGTTATGATTGGAGGTATACTATTTGTTAAGTCTTGAAACTGCAGTTTATGAAGTTTTTGCTGATGTTTATGCAGTTATCTTGAACTTGCATTGGCTTATATGTGTGTATGTACTCAAGTTTGTATGTAAAAAGATGTATGTTTTTGTGGTGGGTAATTTTATTGGTGCATTTGGGGTCAATTTAATGCCAGCTACCTTGGGTAGAGGAAATATGAAACCAGGAAGAATAGAAAAACTACAACTCCCACACTTGGACTACAACTCATCTGTGCAGGTGTGATTGAGCACCTTAATGAATCTTAATTGATTAGTTTGTTGTATGCTCCATCTGTTTGTGCCCTGAGGAAGGTCTCTGACCGAAAGCTTGGCAATTAAATGTACAAAAGGATTTAAGTGTGCAGACATTTTTTTTGTTTCAACAGTCTTTTGGTTTTGTTTGGCACCTTTTCATCATGAGTGCGGTGTGATCCGTTTAAATGCAAATTAATGCAATAACAAATTTTTAGATTGTAGGTATTGTATTTAAAACGGTATGGATGTGCCAGAAGCCAAACCCTGCATGCAGGTCATTCTTAGTCAAAAGGGATTAATGATCCAAAAGTGGAGTCTGATCCATTAGCACAAGAACTTATTGCCATGTTTGTATACAGCAAACCAAGCACATTATTAAAACCAAGAAGTACACTCAAAAGAAGTGGATATAGAAACCACTCGATGGGATTAGATCGCTAACAAAGAAGGATTTTTCCTCATCTCATCTCATTATCTGTACCTGCTTTATCCTGTTCTACAGGGTTGCAGACAAGCTGGAGCCTATCCCAGCTGACTACGGGCGAAAGGCTCTTACTTCAGTATCTTGCTCCCAGTGCAAGATTATAGAGATGTTCCGAAACTTTTGGAGTCCACAGGAGCGCGTGAGTCACTTCTGTAGAAAGCAGAGAATTCTTGGTCCGACGCTTCGTAGTTCGTGGGAAGAAAGTCTCTGATCAAACAATGTGCACAGCGCTTTAATTAGAAGGAATCCGGTTGCTTCTAACTATATAAATGAACTGTTTTGGGCGGCAGTTCGTAACGTTACTATAATAGACAAACAAACCGGCTGTAGCTCAACCGAGAGAGAGAGAGCACGATTTAAGTAGTTCTACCGTGGCCAAGGGTAAACAAAAACCGCACTGAATCGTTTATCTTGGGAGAAAGACGTCTATCTGGGTTGCTCTGAGGAGCGGTCCTCCTTATGTCTGTTCCCGCGTGGTTACAGAAGCCAAAGAGAAAGTATGGCGGATTTCCGCGTCCCTTATGGAGTTGTGGACGAAGTGTCATAGATGATCCCGCCCAGGTGTGACGTAGGTCAACGCGGAAGTGGGTTGATGGGATTTGTAGTTTCTAGACAGACTGCGGTTGTACTTACATATTAAAGTAGTTGCCAACTCATTTGGTCATCGATTTTAGTTGACTAAGTCGATTTAGTAGTTTCACCCCTAACCATCATAGCCAATCACCTGTGAAGTTTGAGCTATATCAAGTAATGCATGGAAAATCCATGATGCAGTTCCTGCATTAAAGACGTTCAGTATGAAACCAGTCCAATTAGCAAATGAATCCGATGTATGTGTTTCCCCACAGATTCAGACACCGTTAATGGACTGAAATGTTCAGTCATAAACTGTTTAATATTCAGCTCTTTGAATTCTTTAAATCCAATGCATTTGTGTTTTCTTAGCTTACGAGTGCTTTTCACTTACTTGATTCATCGATCAGGTATTCAGGGCTGCGTTCTCTCTCCTTTGTTTTTTGTTCTTAGTTACAGTCCTTCTGATTCCAAGCACATCACTTCAGAGAGCTTAAAATGTGCTTAAGCAGTTGTCTTTTGCAATTGAGCATATATTTGTCTGATCTTATATACCTGTTGAGACTTGTTATTCCAGTTTAGTTTTCTCTTTAAAGAAAAAAACAAACCCCACCAATGGCCTGAAGCAGTGGAACAAGAACTAGGAAGTCGGTTGTCTGTCTGTGATGCAGTGTTGGAAGACTTTAACAGAATGTCATTAATGCAAATGCACTGGGTGTTCAGGCAGCGTATATCTGAACATTGTGCTTCATCCAGTGAAACCATTTGCAAGGCAGATGTCACCAGCAGGCATGCAACCTAGAGTAACCAGGGCAGCTAAGGTGGCACCCTACGTAGCCTGGGAATGACATACCAAACATATACTACCTTCTTTAACGCTCTGAATAGTCTTTACAATGCATCTCAGGAAGGAGTCCTGTGGTATCCCAAGCCGTTCTTGCATACAGTGTAAGACTTGATGAACATGCCATTTATATACTTTTAACGACTTTATTCAGCTCACAACTGAAACTCATAATGAACCGCTGTCTTCACGTGTGCCACCATAACAACCCTGTGCATGAGTCACCCAGATCAAACCCAGGTATGGCATGTGCTGCTTGCACATGGAGCGGTTGTAGATTGTCAATGTAACTATGCTGATTAGGGCTGGGTATCACAGTCAGTTTCCTAGATCGATTTGATTTCGATTCAGTCTGAATCAATTCAATCTGCTCTCAAATAATGAAAATATCTCCCTCTGTTATCTTTATGGCCTGCTGAGACTCTGATGGTAATGCTAGCAGGTCCTTCAGTTTCTTTTGTTTTGCTCCGGGCGGCTTGTTGTCGGAAGCTAAGGTTAGCGTTGTGTGGTACCTTGTCAGGTGGTTTCTGAGGTTTGTAGTATTCCTACAATAACTTAGCTCTGCTTGGCATATCTTGCAAACTACCTTGGTTTTATCAAGCTCTTCGTCCTTTGTCGTTTTAAATTTGAAATGATTCCACACGTCAGATTTCATTTGAGACGGCTTGCCGAGCGGTGTTTTCTCTGCCTCAGCCATGGCTCTAGCCTCAGCCATTTTGTGTGCGTGCTTGAATGTCACGACGTACGACTGCGCAGCTGCGTCATCACGCACGAGACGGCTGAGGGAGGAAAATCACACAACACACGAGATTGTGTTGTGGGAAAAAAAAAAAACCTCGATCTCATGCCCTGTGAATTGATAGTGCGAAATTTAAATGAAATCGATCCAAAATCAAATTTTTTTTTTTTTTTAACCCAGCCCTAATGCTGATTTATGTAAACTACACCATCAACAGTAGCAAAATCCATCCCTACATAGCAGAAGTTTTTCTGCTTCTCACATTCAACATGGAATGCAGACTTTTAGTAGAGGAATCGCATTTGTTGAAAAGTTTTGTGATCCTGCCCAAAGAGAATCATCAACATGACATGCAAGTATTCCAATGGGCGGCAGGGTGGTGTAGTGGTTAGCACGGTCGCCTCACAGCAAGAAGGTTCTGGGTTCAAACTCAGCGGCCGCCAAGGGCCTTTCTGTGTGGAGTTTGCATGTTCTTCCCGTGTCTGCGTGGGTTTCCTCCGGGTGCTCCGGTTTCCCCCACAGTCCAAGGACATGCGGTTAGGTTAATATGGGACTGCCTTGGGCTGAGGTGCCCTTGAGCGAGGCACCTAACTCCCGATTGCTCCCCGGGCGCTGTTAGTATGGCTGCCCACTGCTGTGGGTATGTGTGTGCGCTCATTGCTCACGTGTGTGCCCGCATGTGTTTGTGTTCACTGCTTCAGATGGGCTAAATGCAGAGAGGAAATTTCACAAGTGTGTGATGAATAAAGTTGTGCTTTCTTTCAATAACCTTAAACTGCTTATGGGGAATTCCATGTAAATGTCAACCTCACCATGCAAAAATAAAGCAACATGTAATACATCAAAACCACTCCCAGAGATATCACCTAGGCCTGTATTTTACAGATGTGAATAAGTTGAACCAATTTGTAACCAACCTAATATGTCACTGTCAGTCTTTCTTTCTTATAATGTAAAACCCAAGCTAAAATCAACTTTGATCATGTACAATTCTATATTATTGCCACAAGCCACAGAAATGTATGCTAAAATCCACAAAACAGCAAAACAATAGCCATCCTAAATATTATTTAAGAACTTTGATAGTTTTAGCTGATATTTAGAGAGTTTTTCAAAGGGTTATGGTGGTTAAATTGCTGATTTTCTAAACATATGCCATGTCTATTTCAGACGCGTCACATCCATAACGGAATTTCGTCACATCCATAACGCTGACTTTTCCTTCCGAAACTCTGCATGAAATACAAAATATTTTAAACAAAGATTTTTTAATATTCACCTTGGACCCCTCTATCAAATGGATCTCTCCATTTCGACATTAGGTTTACAATTTCACAGAGTTTGATAAAAATGTACAGTCACCCAAGAAAAGTGATACTTTTTCTGTCACATCCATAACGCATCTTTTATTGGCATTTTCTGGCATGCCCTAGATGTACTATGGGAATTGTTCTTGTTCTATCACTTCTCCAGTATGGTACAGCCTTAAAATATGCAACACCTGTTTAAATACTGGGAGACAATAAAACATGCACTGGGTCATTTGTTGCCATTTTGAGTTCAAGTGTCACGTCCATAACGCTGGAATTGCTCTTATCTAGCCAATAAAAGACTGCTGGATCGACCTTTTACCACCTGTACTCGGCATGATTTCTTTCACTTTGTTGTACCAATACAGTGATGCATCTGCAAGACCATATACACATTTCTTTAGTTTCCATAGAATACCATCACTGCCTGCAGAAGGGGGTGAGGTGGGTGGATAAAAATCTCTCTGCACAGCTCCATGCCCTGTAAAAACGCAGATTTGATGTCCATAGAATGGACTTGCTGCTGATTTTGACAGATTACTTCTAACAGTAGTTTAAGAGATTGTGAAGCACAGGTTGGGAAATCTTTCTGTAACTCATGGATATTAACCTCCTCAAAACCTCTGGCTACAAGTTGTGCTTTAGGCACAATGCCTTTGGAAATTTCTTTTGAGACTACAGACCCATCTGGTGGAGACACTTTTGACCTGCATCTTCAACTTCCTCAAAGACATAATTATTATTGTGCTAGTTGTGTATTTCTTCTTGTTTAGCTGCATCAAATGAGATGTCTTTAGTTATAAATACACAACGGTCATCGGTCTCATCCGAGATGGTGACGAGTCTGCATACAGACGGGAGGTTGAACGGCTGGTCTGTTGGTGCGGTCAGAACAATCTGGAGCTGAACACGCTCAAAACTGTGGAGATGACAGTGAACTTTAGGAGGAGCCCACCACCACCTTGCCGCCTGCCGCCCATCACCAACAACATTGTGACTGCTGTTGAAACCTTCAGGTTTCTGGGTTCCACAATCTCCCGGGACCTGAAGTGGGAGACCAACACAGTCACCATCATCAAAAAGGCCCAGCAGAGGTTGTACTTTCTGCGCCAGCTCAGGAAGCTCAACCTGTCTAAGGAGCTGCTGACACAGTTCTACTCTGCCATCATTCAGTCAGTTCTCGGCTCTTCTATCACTGTTTGGTTTGGATCGGTCACCAAACAGGACAAGAACAGACTGCAATGGACAATAAGGTCTGCAGAGAAAATTATTGGTGTCAGCCTGCCCTCCATCCAAGACCTGTACCTGTCCAGAGTCAGGAAACGGGCAGGTAACATCTCTGCAGACCCATCACACCCTGGTCACAAACTGTTTAAACTTTTCTCCCCTCTGGGAGACGCTACAGAACACTGTATGCAAAAACAACCAGACACAAGAACATTTTTTTTCCCTCAGGCTGTCTCTGTGATGAACAGCTAAACCCGGACTCAAATATCAGTAACATCTCATCAGTAACATCAACTGTGAAATATCTGCACACTCGTACCATCATTCTGTGCACACTGTATATTTATATTTACTAATTCATCCTTGCACTATGCTGTCTATACATATATTTTACCCTTCTACATGTACATAGCTTTTTTTTTCTTCGCTTTTTATCTGTTTGCACTAAGAGAGCTAAGTGAAACCGGAGTCAAATTCCTCGTGTGTGTTCACATACCTGGCAAATAATAATAATAATAATAATTATTATTATTATTCTCATTCTCATTATCTCTAGCCGCTTTATCCTTCTACAGGGTCGCAGGCAAGCTGGAGCCTATCCCAGCTGACTATGGGCGAAAGGCGGGGTACACCCTGGACAAGTCGCCAGGTCATCACAGGGCTGACACATAGACACAGACAACCATTCACACTCACATTCACACCTACGGTCAATTCAGAGTCACCAGTCAACCTAACCTGCATGTCTTTGGACTGTGGGGGAAACCGGAGCACCCGGAGGAAACCCACGCGGACACGGGGAGAACATGCAAACTCCGCACAGAAAGGCCCTCGCCGGCCCCGGGGCTCGAACCCAGGACCTTCTTGCTGTGAGGCGACAGCGCTAACCACTGCACCACCGTGCCGCCCATTATTATTATTATTATTATTATTATTATTAAATACATCAGCATCCATGTTTCCTAGTTCAATGTTAAGACTATTAACATGTGACACCCCCTCCAACCACCCAGTCACTGCCATCAGGTTCAAGATGTTGCAGGTTGTACCAGGTTTTTGTTCTTTCCTCTGATTTTGCCTGCTCTGCCTAAAACTCTGGCCACCATTTCTGTTCATAAATGTTAGTCAGACCTGCTCTTAACTTTACACCTGGAGAAGAGCCAGGGTTAGCACATACATTTGTGCTCTGTTTCAGCTTGTGTCACAGTAGTGTCATGGGTGAGTGCAATACTACTACTCCTGTATTCACCTCCTTGTCACTGAATAATATAGTCGTGATCAAGGGGCCTTACGTTGGGAGTGGTAATAAGTGCATGACTAGTATGCACATGTTGGTAATGAGGTTGAATGAAAATAAATAAATAAATGTGTGTGCGCGTGTTATTTACCAGCTGGGAGGTCCTTATTGCGAAATACCGTGACCGAGGTCTTGAAAGTACTGAGCGAGTCTCTCTGGGTCGAGGTCAGTATTCAAGGCCGAGGTCACGGTATTTTACCATACGGACCGACCTTAAGCTGGTAAATACAGTGGGGCAAAAAAGTATTTAGTCAGCCACCAATTGTGCAAGTTCTCCCACTTAAAAAGATGAGAGAGGCCTGTAATTTTCATCATAGGTACACTTCAACTATGAGAGACAGAATGGAGGGAAAGAATCCAGGAAATCACATTGTAGGATTTTTAATGAATTAATTGCTAAATTCCTTGGTAAAATAAGTATTTGGTCACCTACAAACAAGCAAGATTTCTGGCTCTCATAGACCTGTAACAACTTCTTTAAGAGGCTCCTCTGTCCTCCACTCGTTACCTGTATTAATGGCACCTGTTTGAACTCGTTATCAGTATAAAAGACACCTGTCCACAACCTCAAACAGTCACACTCCAAACTCCACCATGGCCAAAACCAAAGAGCTGTCAAAGGACACCAGAAACAAAATTGTAGACCTGCACCAAGCTGGGAAGACTATTTTATATAATATATATTGTGTGTGTGTGTGTATGAAGTGTGTGTATATGAATGTCAACCCATTACATGGATCAACAGCATGGCTGGACAGATCAAAACTTACTCAATTTTATGTGTTTAAAAAAAACCCATTGCAACAGTGGTGACTTTGCAGCCTTTAGGCAGGTTTCTATTAATCTGTGCAATTTGAAATTGTGAACGAACAATGAGTAATGGAAACGTATCTCAGCCCACCTCTGAATTTGGTCTGAATGATAAAATCTTAAAATGTAGTTTGACCCCATACGCGTTGGGTGGCATGGTGGTGTAGTGGTTAGCACTGTTGCCTCACAGCAAGAAGGTCCTGGGTTTGAGCCCAGCGACTGGCGAGGGCCTTTCTGTGTGGAGTTTGCATGTTCTCCCCGTGTCCGCGTGGGTTTCCTCCGGGTGCTCCGGTTTCCCCCACAGTCCAAAGACATGCAGGTTAGGTTAATTGATGGCTCTAAATTGATTGTAGGTGTGAATGTGAGTGTGAATGGTTGTTTTTGTCTCTGTGTCAGCCCTGCAATGACCTGGCGACTTGTCCAGGGTGTACCCCGCCTTTCACCCATAGTCAGCTGAGGTAGGCTCCAGCTTGCCTGCGACCCTGTACAGCAGTGGTCACCAACCTTTTTATGCCCGAGATCCCTAAACTCTGCCTAGATGGCAAGCAAGATCTACCCCTTGAAGCGTTGACAGAAAAAAAATCCAGACTAGACTGTTTCAAGTTGAGGCTTTTTATTTAGCCTAATTTTAACTAAACAATGGAAATTAACTATACACAAAAAATATATAGGCCTATATATCTGTAGAGCAGAATGAATGAACCACCAATGACTCAGATTATCAATATCAACTAATAATATTATGAGAAAGCTGAACTGTTAACACCAGTTGCACTGTCTTGTTTGTATTGTAACACTAAATTAATTAATTTCACAGCAACATAAAATGGAAATTGTCAACTGAAATTACAACACAAGTGATGATATCACAAATTGTAACTTAAGTGACAAAATGACAACTTCAATTCAACATGAAATGATTTTCGAGTTCACCACTTTTACAACCAGTGTCATTATATGTGAAAAGTCCACACCTTTCCCAGTCAATGCCTGTTGATGAATCACACAGTGATAATTCTTGAAGTTGGGAAAATCTGGATCTTTACGGCACAGTGCAATAAAACCAGCTCGCACATCGCTGGGGCCCCATCAGTAGTGATTGCCACGAGTTTATGAATGGGGATGTTATTTTCTTGGACATAGCTTTTAAACACGTCATAAATATCCTCACCTCTCGTTCTTTCTTTCATATGGAGAAGAGTGAGGATGTCCTCCTTTGTTATAAAATCCTCAAAGACCATCCTGACAAACACTGCTAGCTGAGCTGTGTCCATTACATCCAGCGATTCATCCAACTGCAGTGAAAAATATTCACAACGCGACAAGTCTTTCAACACCTGTTGATTGACGTCTTCTGACATTAACTCGAGCCTTCGTGTCACTGTTGCAGGACCAAGCGGCACAGCACGGAAAGCGGCGTTGATTTCCTCTTTGTTTTTGAAATTGCTGCAAACAGTCTCTGCTGTAATAACCATCGCTTCTTTAAACAAATCACCGTCTGTAAAAGGCTTCTTGTGTTTCACCGAAAGGTGGCTGACACGAAATGATGCCTTAGTTGCTGCCTTGTTTTGCGAAGTAGGCTTGGTGAAAACGGACTGCTGAGCCTTCAGCGCCGCTTTTAGCTCCTGAACCTTGCTAGCTCGAATCGTGCTCTTTGGCGGGAAGCTGTCCTTGAATTTTGGGTGGTTAGTGTTGTGGTGCCGCTCCAAATTCCCCCTCTTTGACAGCGCCTGTGCCTGATGGCACAACAAACACACACACTTTTCTTTCACCAACGTAAATGGGAATTCCTCCTCCCATTCTTGATGAAAATTATATGTTTTCGGCTTCTTTGGTGGCGGCGGTCCTGACATACTTGCAACTCGTATTAGCCAGCGCGAGGCTATCACGTGACGACGCTCAGAGACGTAAGACGTAAGCAGCAGGAGTTAAAAAAAAAAAAAGAACCCTGCGGAGGGCGGGGAAAGCTGTAGTGGGCCTATCGGAAGACATGCAATATGAACGCCAATCAGATATACTGCAGTGCATTTCAAGTATTTCTGTATAATCTTCCAATTAAATTGGAAGATCTTTCCCAAGATCGACTGGGAAAGCCTCCGTGATCGACGGGTTGGTGACCTCTGCTATACAGGATAAGAGGTTATGGATAATGGATGGATGGAATATTGGGTGTTCTTCCCCCCCCATTAAAAACACGTAATGGTATTAACGATGTAAAAGTAAGTTACTGGACTATTTAAGGATGTACCAATTCTCATAATATGGACGACCTGGTGACTTGCCTGAAATCGTTGATTCTGAGACTGCACAGCACAGAAGCTCATGTCCATCAGTTGATATGTTGTCTTGTATCACATTGTGGTCAATGCAATGATGAAACTGAATGAATTCAACTAACATTGTATTTTCTTCCACCTCAGCAAAAATTGCAGTTGAGAAAAAAAAGAAAAAAGGAGAGAGAAGCACTCGGTGACAAGGTATATTAATTTTTATATTAATCTTCTCATGCTTGGGCAGAAACTTCCTTTTCAGATTCAGTAATTTTGCAAATGAAAATTTTTTTTTTCCTGTTCTGTGCAAAAATGCAGGCACCGCCAAAAGAAGTTCCAAAGACTATTGAAAATCAGAGAATATACGATGAGACAACAGTAGACCCAGAGGATGAGGAGGTATGAATGTCTCCAGAGATGGATATGAGTAAAAATTACAAATTGCTATTATATTTTTCCTTAAGTTGTTAATTTATTGAACATGTCCACAGGTGGCTTTTGATGAAGGGACGGATGAGTTCTCAGCATATTTCAACAAACTGGTAAACCCTAAAGTTCTCATCACCACCTCCGACAGACCAAGAGGGGTAAGCTCATTATTGCTATTACCACATTGTAATATTCGGGAGGCGTATTTGACTTTTTTTATATTTATCAGACACATTCATATGTTGACACACACACACACTCACTGGCCACTTGAGGAATACTATACTAATACTGGGTAGGGCCCACTTTACTCTCAGAACAATCTCATTCTTAATGGCATGGATTCCACTGTGTGTTTTGAGATTCTGGTCCATGTGGGGAGCATGCATGATCCTGTTCATTTGTTTTATAATGAAGGCATTCTTGCATTTTTGAGAAACAGACGTACAGTTGAACTCAAAATTATTAGCCCCCCTTGTGGAATTGAACATAATTCTTGATTTCTCCATGAAAATGACCATTGACAACAAATGTTTTTATTCTTGAAATAAATGCACTATGAAGACATTGTCCAACAAGTTTCATTACGATATCTTATTATCACACTGAGTTTCAACCAAAAACAGCAAAAGTGAGATGTTCAAAATTATTAGCCCCCTGACCATTAGTAGTCAATTGTGTACCCTTTTTGACCCACAACTGACAACAACCTCTTGGAATAGTTTTTCACTAGGTTGGCACAGGTCTCCTGAGGAATTTTGGCCCATTCCTCCATTGCAAACTGTTCCAACTGGCCCAAATTGGATGGTTTTCGTGCATGGACGTTCTTTTTCAGCACTTGCCACAGGTTTTCTATTGGATTGAGATCTGGGCTCTGTGCAGGCCACTGTATGACGTTGGTCTTGGTATCCTTGAAGTATTGCTGGACTATTTTAGATGTATGCTTTGGGTCGTTATCTTGCTGGAAGACCCAACGACGACCTAAGCGCAAAGTGAGAGCAGACTTCTGCATGTTTTCCTTCAGTATTTTTAGGTAATCTTCCTTTTTCATGGTGCCATGCACCTGAACCAGACTGCCTGTACCTGAGGCTGCAAAACAGCCCCACAGCATGATGCTGCCACCACCATGTTTAACTGTGGGAACTGTGTTCACAGGGTTGAAGGCCTCTCCCTTTCTTCGCCATACATACAGTGGTGCTTGAAAGTTTGTGAACCCTTTAGAATTTTGTATATTTCTGCATAAATATGACCTAAAACATCATCAGATTTTCACACAAGTCCTAAAAGTAGATAAAGAGAAGCCAGTTAAACAAATGAGACAAAAATATTATACTTGGTCATTTATTTATCGAGGAAAATGATCCAATATTACATATCTGTGAGTGGCAAAAGTATGTGAACCTTTGCTTTCAGTATCTGGTGTGACCCCCTTGTGCAGCAATAACTGCAACTAAACGTTTGCGGTAACTGTTGATCAGTCCTGCACATCGGCTTGGAGGAATTTTAGCCCATTCCTCCATACAGAACAGCTTCAACTCTGGGATGTTGGTGGGTTTCCTCACATGAACTGCTCGCTTCAGGTCCTTCCACAACATTTAGATTGGATTAAGGTCAGGGCATTGACTTGGCCATTCCAAAACATTAACTTTATTCTTTTTAACCATTCTTTGGTAAAATGACTTGTGTGCTTAGGGTTGTTGTCTTGCTGCATGACCCACCTTCTCTTGAGATACAGTTCATGGACAGATGTCCTGACATTTTTCTTTAGAATTTGCTGGTATAATTCAGAATTCATTGTTCCATCAATGATGGCAAGCCGTCCTGGCCCAGATGCAGCAAAACAGGCCCAAACCATGATACTACCACCACCATGTTTCACAGATGGGATAAGGTTCTTATGCTGGAATGCAGTGTTTTCCTTTCTCCAAACATAACGCTTCTCATTTAAACCAAAAAGTTCTATTTTGGTCTCATCCATCCACAAAACATTTTTCCAATTGCCTTCTGGCTTGTCCACGTGATCTTTAGCAAACTACATATGGGCAGCAATGTTCTTTTTGGAGAGCAGTGGCTTTCTCCTTGCAACCCTGCCATGCACACCATTGTTGTTCAGTGTTCTCCTGATGGTGGACTCATGAACATTGACATTAGCCAGTGTGAGAGAGGCCTTCAGTTGCTTAGAAGTTACCCTGGGGTCCTTTGTGACCTTGCTGACTATTACCCGCCTTGCTCTTGGAGTGATCTTTGTTGGTCGAGCACTCCTGGGGAGGGTAACAGTGGTCTCGAATGTCCTCCATTTGTACACAATCTGTCTGACTGTGGATTGGTGGAGTCCAAACTCTTTAGAGATGGTTTTGTAACCTTTTCCAGCCTGATGAGCATCAACAACGCTTTTTCTGAGGTCCTCAGAAATCTCCTTTGTTCGTGCCATGATACACTTCCACAAACATGTGTTGTGAAGATCAGACTTTGATAGATCCCTGTTCTTGAAATAAGACAGGGTGCCCACTCATACCTGATTGTCATCCCATTGATTGAAAACACCTGACTCTAATTTCACCTTCAAATTAACTGCTAATCCTAGAGGTTCACATACTTTTGCCACTCACATATATGTAATATCGGATCATTTTCCTCAATAAATAAACAATCAAGTATCATATTTTTGTCTCATTTGTTTAACTGGGTTCTCTTTATCTACTTTTAGGACTTGTGTGAAAATCTGATGACGTTTTAGGTCATATTTATGCAGAAATATAGACAATTCTAAAGGGTTCACAAACTTTCAAGCACCACTGTAGGCAATGTCCATATGCCCAAACAGCTCCAATTTCGTCTCATCTGACCAAAGCACAGACTTCCAAAACTCATCTTTCTTCTTCAAGTACTCACGGGCAAACTTTAGTTGGGCTTTGATGTGACGATGTTTTAGTAAGGGGGTTCTTCTGGGACGATAGCCCCGAAGCCCATTCCGATGAAGAGCCCTCACAACAGTGTGCCTTGACACACAAACTCCAGAAGAGGCCAGGTCAGCAACAATTTCCTTTGCAGATGTACGGGGCTCTTTACGGACATCTCTGACAATTTTTCTTTCCAGAGTTCTTGAGATCTTACACTTGCGTCCACGACCAGGTTTGTTCTTGACCGAATTTGTCTCCTTGTACTTGGCAATGATGCACCGAACTGCAGTTCTGGAGACTGTAAACCTCTTCGAAATGGCAGTGTAGCCTTGGCCCTTGTCATGAGCCTCCACAATCTTTTGTCGGAGTTCAAGACTTATTTCTTTAGTCTTCGGCATTGTGACAAATAGTAATCCTCCTCATTCATTCAAATGCCCTGTTCCTTGGAGTCCTTTTAAACTGTTGAATGGAGCCAATTGACTACAGCTGTTGCTAGGAAGCCAATTGATTGCACAGGTGTTGTTTAAAAGCTGATTGGTTAATTAACTGTGTTTTAAAAGCAAGAATCCCCATGGGGGCTAATATTTTTGACCAACTCATTTTTACCATATTTCATATAAAGACAGCCTAAAACTAATTTCATATTCCAAAATGCACCACAAACATCTGAATAGTACTGGTGATTGTTTGTGTATATCAATTTTTATCAGTGCTTTAAACATTTGGAGGATATTTGGGAAAATGTTCCAAAATTTAAGGGGGGCTAATAATTTTGAGTTCAACTGTAACAGGTTGTAATAATGCACATCATTCTGCCTGTTTGTTTCAGAGAACTGTGCGGTTTTGTGAGCAGCTAGCAACAGTCATACCGAATGCCCATGTGTACTATAGAAGAGGTCTTGCTCTGAAGAGGATCATTCCTCAGTGTATATCACGAGATTTCACCTACCTCATGGTCATCAATGAGGACCGAAAAGTGCCAAGTATCCTTTACCTTGGGATTTTCAGGTTCTTCTCTACTTGTTTTATAACCTTTTTTTCATTGAAAATATACTGGCATGTCTACACACTTGTGACTGTATTCCTTAACCGGAGACTGTCAAAGATGGTATGGTTCTCTGTCACCTTCCTGATGGACCAACTGCACATTTTAAAGTCAGCAGTGTTCGACTCCGAAAAGAGATGAAGGTTTGTAACACATTCTAACTTTTGTGCCAAAGTGTACATCATGTAGTTTTACTTTTTCTTCACACCTTTTCCAATTTAAGACTCCTCTTCTTAATGAAGTTAAACTGCTAATATATAGATTTAGGCACTGCCTAACAGCGGAGCTCCCATCTGTTTCTGGGTTGTAGAATTTTCTTACATCCTAGCCAGTCTCTTTTGTTTTATTTCTTTACTGGCTAGCACTGACCACGAGGCAGTGTGTATGACTGATAAGTACTAACACTGGCCACTAGGTGGTGTGTATGACTAGTACTAACCCTGGCCACTAGGCGGTGTGTATGACTGGTAATTACTAACACTGGCCACTAGGCGGTCTGTTTCATCTCATTATCTCTAGCCGCTTTATCCTTCTACAGGGTCGCAGGCAAGCTGGAGCCTATCCCAGCTGACTACGGGCGAAAGGCGGGGTACACCCTGGACAAGTCACCAGGTCATCACAGGGCTGACACACAGACAACCATTCACACTCATATTCACACCTACGGTCAGTTTAGAGTCACCAGTTAACCTAACCTGCATGTCTTTGGACTGTGGGGGAAACCGGAGCACCCGGAGGAAACCCACGCGGACACGGGGAGAACATGTAAACTCCACACAGAAAGGCCCTCGCCGGCCACGGGGCTCGAACCCGGACCTTCTTGCTGTGAGGCGACAGCGCTAACCACTACACCACCGTGCCTAGGCGGTGTGTATGAGTGGTAATTACTAACACTGACCACGAGGCGGTGTGTATGACCGGTAATTACTAACACTGGCCACTACGCGGTGTGTATGACTGGTAATTACTAACACTGGCCACTAGGCGGTGTGTATGACTGGTAATTACTAACACTGGCCACTAGGCGGTGTGTATGACTGGTAATTACTAACACTGGCCATGAGGCGGTGTGTATGACTGGTAATTACTAACACTGGCCACGAGGCGGTGTGTATGACTGGTACAGGTAGTCGTCGACTTACGACCGATCGACTTTACGACCGTCTGGTTATGACTGGCAAGTGTTTCCCAGCTGAGCTAGCTGAACGTACGACAGTTTCCGCCCCAGCTCCTGTCAGCGCCTCTCGCCGCGTACAATAGTTTCCGCCCCAGCTCCAGGCACATGCAGTCTCTCTCGCGCTCCCTTGCGTACTCCGTCATACAGTTTCCGCCCCAGATCCAGGCACATTGGCAGTCTCTCTCGCGCTCCCTCACGCACTCCGTCATACAGTTTCCGCCCCAGCTCCTGGTTTATTAAATGAGCAAATGCTCCCGCCAGCCCGAGCGCTGCAACAGTTGATGACGTAGACAACCCACAGCCAAGCACCAGTGATGCCAGCGGTCACTAAATTTTGTATTTTGGTCTGTTTCAAACTAAAATGTTTTCTATTTTTCACACCTGTATTTCGTATTTTTTGTTTTGCACATATTAAATGAATTGTACTGTACGCAGTGTAGTATGCAGCGTTTGACTTAAACCAAATAATGAGCCAAGGTAATGAAATAAGAAAATGTTGATAAAATAAGACTTTAAGATAATTACAATATCATTACATATCACAATATACTTGCGTTCATTTAACATAGGCTGACTTGCGACCAGATTGGTTTACGACCGGTCAGTCGTAACCAAATGCAGTCGTAAGTCGACGACTACCTGTAATTACTAACACTGGCCACGAGGCGGTGTGTATGACTGGTAATTACTAACACTGGCCACTAGGCGGTGTGTATGACTAGTGGTACACGGACAAACCACAAAAAATCGACTCGATGGGTTTACCATTTTTTCTTAGGTATGGTGCTCCGCTAAAATATTTATAAGCAGAACAAACAAGAGTGCCCAAATATGTTTATGAAAACAATTTAGAAATAGGGTTTTGTCTTTATATTTATGCTTTTAAACTGTCTTGTGGTACGTTTTCAATGGCACCAACGTGGTGGGTGGTTGGCTATTTATTTATTGGCTGTGATTTTTATACTAATATGGATAAAAGTAAAGGGTTAACGTTCAGATTTTCTTTATTATGCAACACTATCATAGCAGTATCCTGTACATTCGCTACCACAGTCCACAGTTTTGACTTTTTTTTTTCTTTACTATACAGAGAAGAGGAAAGGAACCAACAGAACACTGCCCAGAGGTCATTCTGAATAACTTCACAACTAGACTGGGTCACAGCATCGGCCGCATGTTTGCAGCATTATTTCCTCAAAATCCACAGTTTATTGGGCGACAGGTTGCCACTTTCCACAACCAGCGAGACTTCATCTTCTTCAGGTTTCACAGGTATAGAAACCTCCTGCTGTTGGTGATTAACTCTGTGGATGGTTATTTTACAGAGAAGAATTAAGTTTCGAATCCCAAAGATGTCACAGCCATCTATGGCCAGGAGTTCAAGAGGGCAAAATTAGGCCCTGCTTTTAGGGAGGGAGGGAAGGGTGGCATATTCTCTCTCACGCGCGCGCCCCCTGTCAATTACAGTGACACTAGCCAATCGCAGGCATCTGTGAGCGCTCGTGTGCAGAGGCGGGCGGATAGTGCTTTTCCTCTGAGCATGTTGCGTCATCCCATGATGTTGCAATTTGAAAAGATGCGCTCAGAGGAAGCATGTGATAGCCTTCACCCTCCCTGGTTGGTGGTTATTGTCTCATAGAAAGATAAAAATAATAAAACAAAAAAGTTGCATTGACCTTGCATGATTTCATCACTTTTTTTTCCACTGTAGTAAGAGGACAAAGCACCAGAAAATTCAAATATGCAAAATTATTTTAGATTAAAAATACAAAATAAATGAGATTTTAAGGAATATTACATGGTTTTTTTTTTGGGGGGGAGGGTGCTATACTACTATGGCAAAGTGCTGAAGTATTCGGGTCAAATTAACCCACTTTTTTTTTTTTTTAAACTTGGTTCATGTACATGTGGCAAGCATGTTAGCTTTCTGAAGGCCATTCCTTATTAGAAATGAATTTTACTAAGAAAATATTGTAATAGAACCATTTTTTTTGTCTTGTGTAGGTACATTTTCAAAAATGAGAAGAAAGTAGGAATTCAGGAACTTGGGCCCCGGTTCACCCTTAAGCTGCGCTCTCTGCAGAAAGGGACATTTGACTCCAAGTTTGGGGAGTATGAATGGGTTCATAAGGTGAGTTATAGAAGCTTTTTCTAAACATAGTTGTGTTTCAAATTGTTTTGCAAAGAGTCATACTGTTCTAGAAGCTTTTAATAAAAATACAACTGCCATTTGTGTTTCAGCACCATGAAATGGATGCCAGCAGACGAAAATTCCATCTTTAAAGATATGGGGGGAATAAAATATTACCCTGATGAGTTTTTTTTTTTTAAATAAAAAAACAAAACTCACTGAATTAGGTGTCAATTTTTACACTCTGGTACTGTATGCTATTTATTCATTTGCTTACTTTAACTTGATTAGAATTTCAAAATACAGTATGTCAATTGTCAAAAAGTCTAAAATAAATCAACATGTTTTAATAGTGTCTATACATAGATGAAGTAGACCTAATTAAATTACATATTTGATAGACTTATATTCTGCTTCCTTCTGTCCATATGAATAAATCATTGGGGAGTGGGTGGGAACAGGGACTATTAAGTTAACTGCCATTGTTTAACTGCAATATAAATATTTCAGTATAGAAATGTCCCACATCAAACAAACTCCAAATAACACGGGGAAAAATGAAAACCTTGTTCCAATATTTTTTTAAACTAGAGATCCTGGAGTACAGATACGCTGGGTTATTCTACTCCCAATGAAGGTAATACTGTAAAAGTTGTCATGAATATATGCTGTACTGGTTCAGAGAAAATGTCGGACACTGAAGCCACCCAGAAAGAAACCAGGTGATGAGGTAAGAGATGCTGGATCGGGATCATGTTCATCTTTGTAAATTCAAGCCTCGACATTCATGAACATGTTTCTGAGTACCCAGGAAGTCTTCTGCTCATAAATGCCTGATCCTTGTAAAGATACTATGACCTTTAGGGGCTGGTTAAAATTCCAGTAGGAATGCCTTCCTGTCCAGTGTGCAATGAAGATGCACGAAAGGCTTTATTGCAGGAAGTGCCTAGTTTCCACAACCAGTCCATGAGGGTAGAGCCAAAACTATAATTCCCATTTTGTGTGATTCAGCTCCAAGTGCCCTTTCTCAGCTTCTGCATGTGCTAAAGCCCACTCTTGAACTTTTGTGAGATATCTTGAATTCTGGTGCAATAGAATATTAAAGATGACTTGTAATTAATGCAGTTACTTATATAGGGAATGAGCTGCCGAAGGAAATTAGATTGGTCAAAGAAGAGAGAAGGAAAAGAACTGCCAACTCTGAACAGACACTATAGGAACCAAGGTATGCACTAGTTTAAAAAAAAAAAATTAGTAAAAAGGAATGCAAATACCCTAGCACAAGACAAATGGGAGAGAAATTATTGAAACACCAAAACAGGCCACAGCACCACTGTAAGAAACCTTGAAAAGCCTTCACCTGGACCTCAATAGATTTTACAAGAGAATAGTGCTGCAACTGAAAGCCAGAGATGGAACAAACAAATCAAGTACAACGGTCAACCAGTCCACTTGCTCAGTGGAAAACAGTAGCTTGTGTTTCAGTAGAGGGAGACAAACATCTACTGCCTAGTAAACTGTTAAAACGTGTCTGCACTGTGTATTGTTTGAATATTTAAAAAAAAAAAACCCAGAAGGAAGTGACATGGGGGGGGGGGGGGGGGGGTGTGAAATATTGGTTTCAGAAACCCCCACCTTTTGAAGTTGCTATCTCACACTGAAAGAGAAAAATTCAACCTTGAATTGAAAAATTTATTCAGAGAAAAATGCATCAAGAAAATTAACATGCCACTGTAATTGGCATCCCCTGCTTTTAATACTTTGTACAACCTCCCTTTGCCAGTAAGACAGCACTGAGTCTCTGAGAACATTTTATAAGGTTGGAGATGCAGAGTAGGGTATCTGCAACCATTCCTCTTTACACAATCTCCACTTCATCCAGGGTCCAAGGCCCTCTGTGTTTCTTCATAATTTCTAATTCTTCCTTACTTAGTGATAAAGCACTTGGCCACTAGTTTGCCCAGTCGCTGGAGAGGATGATTAAGAAGTAATCCAGGTCTCTCAACCAATCAGCATGCAAGACTTTCTATAAAATCACAACCATTTATACTAAAGTACAAATATACTTATACACAATGTTCTGATAATCCAGATGAGTAACCTGAAGAAAACTCGCTACTCCAAAAATGAAACTTGCACAGAAATTAAGGTACGTAAATGGCACATTAGCTACATACAGATTTGTCCCTGTATGTAAGTAGTTTCTGTTCCGCTTGTTTTAGTTGAGAAATCAGGCTCCCACAGGAGGTTCAAGCCCCAAAAGCAGAACTAAAACTTTCTGGATTAGTGCTCATATGATAGGCCTGTCACCAGCTCTGCTGACCTTAGCTAACATTTACACTCACTTCAGCAACTTCCTAAACATAAAATGGATCGCATGTTTATTAGTACACTGGTAGCTCAATTAAATTTGAGTGAACTCTTAAACTTTATTCAACTGACTGTAAAACAACCCCCCTTCTGAAAGGGAATTTTTTTTTTTTGGGGGGGGGGGGGGGGGGGGGAAGCAATATTTAAATGAGCACAAGTATACAGTATGTCTGCTGTTTAGTTTTTAGTCCTTCACAATTGAATCAATATCTTTTAAACCCAAAATTTTTACTCCAAGCAGCAAGATCATACCAGTCTGTGTACATTTTTTTTTTTTTAATGTGCAAAAATTTGCATCAAGTTGTTTAGATGGTGGGAATGTCTTACTTTTAATGACAAATTAAAAAACCCCACTGAAATCAAGTCTCATTAGATCTGGGGAAAACCGTTCTATTGAATAGGACAGACAGTTAAAGCTCATAGGAGACAGTCACTATGTTTTTGGATGAGAGCATTCCACATTTCAGCACTTTGCTGTCGGGCAACAGGGTCATCTGTGTAGTCAAGGAGATCGCCGTTCCACATGCCAATCCCTCTTAAACTCCGCTGTCCTACGTAGGCAGCCTTCAATGAAATGCTCTCTGGATCATCATACCACACCTGATGGATGTTCCCCTCACCATCCTATGGATTTAATTGAGAAGCAGTTTATGAATGCAATACATAACCAAAACAGCATGTTCATTGTGATTGTATTGTTACAACAGACCTTGTAATTATAATAGGGAGCTAGTTGGATTTCATCCCAGAGCCTCCCAGACATGGAGCTATTGATCTGTTTCATTATAGTTCTGTAAGGGATTTGCTTTCCAGCTGCATCACTGCAAGGAGCTCCTCTAAAAGACACTTTAAGAATTGTACAAACACCCTCCTATGAGACAGAAATGGAGTTCAAGAAGTTAAATATGCATTGCACGTTCAAGTTAGGAAAAAGCTCAGAGCTGGGTTTCCCCAAAAGCATCTTGGTGCCAAGAGCATCTTAACTTGGGGGGGAGCACATTCATTGGGGTGCTCATTACCATTTAATGATCTTTGTACTGCAATGCTTTTGGGAAACTCTGCACAGAACATGAAAAATAAAGGGCTTAAATACAAGTGTGCACATGAACCATTTCAGCCAGTTATTAAAGAGACCTAGTTAAAGGCCAAAAACTCTAGAACAATTAGAAAATAATGAAAAACATGGATTATGCAGCCTTTATCCCACAGTGGTGGTAAACTTGAGTCTGATTGGGCAGAAGGCATTGATTAAGTTTTCCATAACAGCACAGCTCTGACAATAGGGCTGGCTGTAATTCAACCGATAGGTTTCTATTAAATGGTCATTTCTATAGTCACAGCTTATTCACAGGAGCATAATGGATGTTCCATATAATCCAACCTAAGAGATAAAGGTCATAGTTGTTAATCTGGCCAAGTTCTCGGTCAGGGTATGTTTATTTAACACTTATGGAAGGAATCTTGGTGTTGCAAGTTTTCTATTAAGGGAGAGTCTGCAGGACCAGGGACTTTTGCTTTCTGGTTTTTCTTTAACACAAGCAGCTAAGTTTGTGTTACTTAATGACAGACTTTGAGAGCCTCTGATAGACTGATTTTACAGCTGCTCAAACAAGTGATATCAGGAATTAGCTCATCTTGTGGCTGTCCCAATGTTAAGCATAATTAGAAAGCGCTAGAAAGCTTAACATTTACTAATAAACTAATTGTTGGCAAAATCACTGTTGTACAAGAGAAATAAAAGACTTCAGTATGTCCTGTTCTAGAGGAAAATAATCCAGGAATTGTTTCCTACAACATGCCCAGACATTTTATTCCTCATTTCTAGATGTCTCTTACTTGATGTAAAGCAAGCACAAAGATGTAATGCTGATTTAAGTGGGACAGATACAGACAAGACAGTGGGCAACAGTTTGTGTTACCTGAGATAAGTTCAGACACGGGTAGTCATAACCATACCATGGAACTCCCATCACCAATTTTTTTGATTCTATATTCATCCCAATGTACTGATCATATGCTAGAAGACAAAGCAACAAAATGAATTAGGTTCTGAAGTTACCAAGCATTCTTTAAAAAAAATAAAATTACCTGCCAGTGTTTGATTTACAGGTGCGTTTGCCATTGCAATACAGTCTCCCCAGACCTGACTTTGTTCATCATAAGACATGACGAAAACCAAGTCACAAGAATCTGCAATGGCTTTGTAGTCATAGCAGCGCCCATCAATGCACTTTGGTGACCAAGCCACATCAAATGATACCTATGATTCAAGACTTTTGGTTATTTGACATTACAGCTGATAAACAGGTCCTGTGATTTCTTAGCACTCTACCTGAGAGCCTGGAATTTCTCTATGGAACATTTCTGTAGTCTCCCTAACCAGGGCTGTCAGTGCATAATACTCAGGGGATAACTCCTCCACAGACTGTTCAATGTCAAGGTTTATGCCATCCATGAACTGGCTTTTAGCCAAATTGACCTTCTCTGTGATCCAAGCGGTCCTATTGGCAGCATCCACAATATCCGAGAGGGGCACATCACCTATGAAAGAGAAGGAGTTTCTCCCCCTTCCACTTGATGGCTATAATATTTAATCACTAGCATATTTACAAAAACCTACCTTTCAAAACGAGTCTTGCCCCTTTAGAATGAGCATAGCACATTAGTTCAGCATCATATTTCCCAAAAGTAGCAATTGTCGTCACATGGGACCAGTCATAAAATTTCCATGCTTTACCCCCAACATCAAATACAAATACCTGTGGAAGAAAGACAAAAAGCATATGAATTTGGGTGGAAGTATCTGATGTACCTTAAGCCACACAAGCATTGACTATTCTTTTAAAATGGCAAGACTTTAAAGGAACAGTCCACCGTATTTCCATAACGAAATATGCTCTTATCTGAATTGAGACGAGCTGCTCCGTACCTATCCAAGCTTTGCGCGACCTCCCAGTCAGTCAGACGCGCTGTCACTCCTGTTAGCAATGTAGCTAGGCTCAGTATGGCCAACGGTATTTTTTTGGGGCTGTAGTTAGATGCAACCAAACTCTTCCATGTTTTTCCTGTTTACATAGGTTTATATGACCAGTGATATGAAACAAGTTCAGTTACACAAATTGAAACGTAGCAATTTTCTGCGCTATGGAAAGTCCGTACTATAATGACAGGCGTACTAACACCTTCTGCACGCTTTGGCAGCACATTGATACGGAGCTCAGATATCAATGCGCTGCCGAAGCGCGCAGAAGGTGTTAGTACGCCTGGTCATTATAGTGCAGACTTTCCATAGCATAGAAAATTGCTACGTTTCAATTTGTGTAACTGAACTTGTTTCATATCACTGGTCATATAAACCTATGTAAACAGGAAAAACATGGAAGAGTTTGGTTGCATCTAACTACAGCCCCAAAAAAATACCGTTGGCCATACTGAGCCTAGCTACATTGCTAACAGGAGTGACAGCGCGTCTGACTGACTGGGAGGTCGCGCAAAGCTTGGATAGGTACGGAGCAGCTTGTCTCAATTCAGATAAGAGCATATTTCATTATGGAAATATGGTGGACTGTTCCTTTAAACAGCATGATAAATTTGTAGCAAGTTCATGTTGGAATTACAGCAGTTTGGAGCATCTACTTTGAAAGTGTGTATGCCTCTTAAAATCATGCATTTATGAGCTGGGAATTAAAGGATACGATAATCAAATTGTATTTTTAATTTTTTTTTGGGGGGGAGGGGGTTAATCCTGTACACTACCCATAAACTCAAGTGTCCCACTTTACCCTACCTTACACAAGCTCTCACTGCAAAATGCATTTAAAAAAAAAAAAAAAAAAAAAAAAAGTTAGATGCAATAGCAGCAAGATGGCAGTGTGTATTGATTACGTATGAGCCTTTATTAAGTTATTGCTGACATTTTTCAGTCCTTTTTTTTGAAGATGCATTCTTTTCTCCATTGCTGTGCTCCGCTTCCTCCCCAAACTAGTGACACACCCACTGATGTCACAATTCACAATGAAAAGACCAGCTATAGTTTGGTTCCAACTGGAAACCAACTATTTCAGTTCTGAACCAATTTATTTTTCGTCAAAATGCTCTGAATGGTTTAAAATTTGGTGCACAAACCAGAACAGAACCCATTCCCTGTTGATCAAAAAAGGGTATGCAAGAGCCCAAGTCTCTGGAATTGCCAAGTGCATCATCCTGCATTTCAATTGGATTGTCTGGTGCGGGTTCATGCAATTAAAATATTTAACCGATTTTTAAGCTGTAGTTATGCCTGACCTCCCATGTTTAAAAAATAAAGCTACAATCAGTTAGGAGCTGAAAATCCTCTGATATGTAACAGGCCTATGTAAATGTGATTCACTCATGCATTTCTGATGGATGCTAGACAGCAGTAAAAGCAGTGATGGCATGATTATTTTTTTAAAAGAAATTACTTGATGGGTCAACTGTGCAGGAAAACAGGGGCTGCAATAGTGAGGTGAGAGTGTGCAGGCAGGGTGGAGCAGTTAGAGAAGGATTTTGAGAGTCATTTGTGATAGGAAAGTCCCAGCAAAAGTGAAAGGTAAGCTGTAAAAGATAGTGAGACCAGCTATGATGTATGGATTGGAGACTGTACCCTTAAAGAGACAGGAGGCAAAGTTGAGGATGTTAAGGTTCACGATGGGAGTGACAGGGTTGGACAGGATAAGGAACAAGCACAGAGGGACAGCACATGTGGAGAGCTTAGGAATTAAAGGGCACATCTTGGACCAATTTAGTTTTTTTTTTTTATATGAATGCATGTCCCTTTACACACTCATCCAGAAGGGTAATTTTGCACAAGGCCATCTGTCTACAGCAGAAAGACAAAGTGCAACTAGAAAAATCCCAAGGGAGTCTGGAGCCATATCAATCCAGAGCCGTGATGTCACGTGCAGATCCGCCAGCAGACAGACACAAAAACACAGGAACACCCAATTTAGAGTACAGTTTCGTTTCTTACCCTGGCAACAGTCAACTTGTGAATTGCCAATTTTCTTGGCTCTGCTTAGTCCCCGGCTTCGAGGGCCTCAGTGGATGCAGCACTTCACCTTCGGTCAGGGGAGACGAACATGGCTGGCTCCTTTGGTGATGCTGACACATGGACACTTGCTTTGAGCATTCTAACAAATAGAACTGCAACTTTTTTCAGATCAAGTTGCTTCTTGAAGCCCATTTCCCACTGAAAATAGTTCTCAAAGTCATTGGGTTTTATGACGTGAGCCCCACATAGGATGTTGTGGTCTGTTGCACGTTGCCAGTTTTTCCAGGTGCCTCGCACGAAGTGCTCCCATTTCTCTCATTGTCCAGTCTTTTTGGGGGGGGGTACTAATCCCATCAAGATTGGTGTTGCTACACCCTCCTACATCTGTTAACCATTTTAATGACTACATGATAACATTGAAGAAATTTGCAGAAAACCACCAGGTCATATTCTCAAACAAACCAACGCTGACATAGGATTCAGGAAGCAGCATCCCACACACATCACAAAAATCAATGTTTCACAGGAAACCCAAATGGCAAGTTTTTTTTCCAGAGGCAGACAAATTTGCCTCAAATGGCTTGATTTCAACTGAATTCTCTGGTATTGCACAAGGCTTATACATTTAAAAAAAAAAATTCCCATTTTGTGCAGATATTTGACCAAAGTTTAAGATAAAATAAGAGAATTACATTGATCTTGCGCCCAAGTATACTCAAGATGTGCCCTTTAAGCTAAGAGAGATGAGAATGAGATAGTATGGGCACATCCTGAGAAGAGATGCAGAGCATGTTGAGGATGGAGCTGCCAAGCACACAAAAACAAAGGCCAAAGAGGAGACGCATGGATGTGGTGAGAGAGGACATGAAAGTGGTAAAGAAGGATGCGGAAAAAACAGGGAGCAATGGAGACGAAAGATCTGCTGTGATGAGCCCTAATCAGGAGCAGCCAAAAGAACAAGTACTTTATGACAATTAACCAACCTTGCCATTTATTAAGGACATTCCTATAATAAAAAAACCTTTGATAGGTCTACTGAAACTGATTAGAGTATAGAAACAGCATTTTATGTTTTAAAGAAGTCATAGCCTAATGCAGGGGTCACCAAACTACGGCCCGCGGGCCAGATCCGGCCCGCCACCCCCCTTTGACTGGCCCCCCAGCCCCTCTGCCCCCCCATCACTTGAACCGGCCCTATGAGGCAATCCCCAAAAGTGGTCATGGCCTATTTTTTTAAATTGCTTTTTGGCAAATAATAACATGTCTGCATCTTGTATTTTGTTGATTTTATCAATTAAAATTGATATTTAGTTATAAAATGAACTATTCATATTTTCCGAATTTTTGTCATATGCTCACGATCAAGCAGTGACCGGCAGCGCATGCGCAGAGAACTGTCAGTGTTCAGGACAGCAAAATGGCTAGCGGTAAGCGAAAAGCTGACAGAGTGCAGAGTTTTTAAAGAACAGTGGACCACCGATTATTTTTTTATTCAGTGTAAGGACCGTGCAGTTTCTCTTGTATGTAAAGAAAGTGTGCCGGTTTTCAAAGAATATAATCTGCGTCACTATGAAACCCGCCACAAAGAGTATGCTAGTTTGCGAGGGCAAACAAGAGAAGACAGGATTCGGAGGATGAAATGCAGACTGGCTGCACAACAGAATGTATTCCTTCACCAAACCCAGATCAACCAGGCTGCTGTCCGAGCTCGCTATAAGTTAGCTCACCTACTAGCTACCCATGGAAAGCCGTTTACTGATGGGGACTTTGTTAGAGTATGCATGCTTGCTGTGGCCGAGGAGGCGCGTCCCGACAAGAAGGATGCGCTCAACGCGGCGAGTCTCTCCGCACCTACTATGACCAGGCGAACCGAAGATTTGGGGGACAACGTGTATGACCAGCTGAATAAGAAAGCATCAGAACTCGAGTTTTTTGCTTTGGCCATGGATGAGAGCAATGACGTGCAGGACACAGCACAACTGCTGTGATCTATTGATCTACTGCTCATATTATAATTTCACCGTTTTTAAATTTATTTATTTTATAGGCCTATTTATTTGACCTTTATTAAGTGCTGCATACAATTATTTATATTATTAATATAAACAGGCCTACCTACAATTTATAATTTTCCACTCACCTTTGCCAGTGTCAATCACCTCAAATAGGCAGATGTTTCTTACCTTGACAGCTTTGATATTTTTATTAGAAAATAAATAAATGGAATATCAGTGGTATTTCAAATTAAAACAAAGTGTGAAGACTTGATTACTACTTTTGCAAACCACTAGTAAAGATAAACAAATATGTGCCAGGAATCAAGTGTTGATATAGTAGTGGGGATGGCCGTGCCAGGCTAGTAATCTCTACTACACAATGAGGCCTGCTGGTGGGCATATTTGTCTGGGTCATACAATTCTATGTGATATAGCGGACCCGGCCCCCATCACAGTCAGGAACGACAATGTGGCCCCCAGAGAAAAAAAGTTTGGTGACCCCTGGCCTAATGGCTAGAGAAGCAACTTTGGGATGGACCAGCAAGAGTTGCTGAAGTACCCTTGAGTAATTAAGGCACCCAACCCCAAACTGCTCTGGATGGGTGGAGCAAATACTAAGTGCCATTAATATGAATGTAAAGAAGATTTATTTGTAACAAAAATATAGCAAAGCTTTGCACAAGATCTCTGAGCAGGTAGGGTTGAGAACTCAACAGAAGAGTGCAGAGAAGAACAGGGAAGTGCCTGATCCTGGTTCGTTGCATCATTACAGCTGTTGCCAATAAAGCGATGAACCAAAACTAAGCGAAGTGTCAATTTAACACACTTTTAGCCTCCAGAACCAAAAGTACCGAGTAAAAATACTCACTTCAAACTCATGTTGATGCTGGACAGGCTGACAGAGTTCCTCCTGCTCACACGGGCACACTGCTGATGAGCCAGACGCACTCAAAGCGCCCAGAAACGCCACAAACAACCACATTTTTCCCCCAAAAAACAATGATAATCACAAGACACTCACATGGCGCTTTACTTCCTCAATTTATAAGAGCAGCATATGACACGCCCCTGTCTTCAGAACGACCACGCCCCTTTCGGGTGAAAACAAGCACTCTAAAAAGTAAAAAAAACAAAAAAAACAAAAACTGTTTTGTTTCTTTAACAACTACGTAAATCAATGAGGGTCCGAGACTGTCTTCATTTGAACCGTTTCTTCTCTATACAACTGCAGAACAAGTGCAATACATATCCATGCGCGCATGACAACATGGGCTGCGCTGTGATGTATTAGTCCGCATAGGAAAGCAGGTCTGCACGCCGCATTGAGCTGGTGGCCCCATAGATTTACATAGAAGACTGGATTCCTCCAGGCGGCACGGTGGTGTAGTGGTTAGCGCTGTCGCCTCACAGCAAGAAGGTCCTGGGTTCGAGCCCCCGGGGCCGGCGAGGGCCTTTCTGTGTGGAGTTTGCATGTTCTCCCCGTGTCCGTGTGGGTTTCCTCCGGGTGCTCCGGTTTCCCCCACAGTCCAAAGACATGCAGGTTAGGTTAACTGGTGACTCTAAATTGACCTGTGTGAATGGTTGTCTGTGTCTATGTGTCAGCCCTATGATGACCTGGCGACTTGTCCAGGGTGTACCCTGCCTTTCGCCCGTAGTCAGCTGGGATAGGCTCCAGCTTGCCTGCGACCCTGTAGAAGGATAAAGCGGCTAGAGATAATGAGATGAGATGAGACTAGATTCCTCCGCTGTCGCCTCACAGCAAGAAGGTCCGGGTTCGAGCCCCGTGGCCAGCGAGGGCCTTTCTGTGTGGAGTTTGCATGTTCTCCCCGTGTCCGCGTGGGTTTCCTCCGGGTGCTCCGGTTTCCCCCACAGTCCAAAGACATGCAGGTTAGGTTAACTGGTAACTCTAAATTGACCATAGATGTGAGTGTGAATGGTTGTCTGTGTCTATGTGTCAGCCCTGTGATGACCTGGCGACTTGTCCAGGGTGTACCCCGCCTTTCGCCCGTAGTCAGCTGGGATAGGCTCCAGCTTGCCTGCGACCCTGTAGAACAGGATAAAGCGGCTAGAGATAATGAGACTAGATTCCTCACCGCGTATTCCAGAACGTCCGCACAGGGCGGCCATCTTACCACAGACAAGGGGTATGAACATAGATATACATAGAAGACTAGATGCCTCGTCCCCGTTGCCCGTCAACGAAATCGAACGTCCGCACATGGCGGCCATCTTACCTCAGACAGCTGGCTTACCCATTACATAGTGTTGGTAGCGATATGAGGACTCCCTAAAGTGAATGACGCATGAAATGGAATGACGAATGACAGGTAGTAAATTTGAACAATAAATGGTCCCTTGTCATTCAGATTCTTACAAATGGAATAACGATTGAAATATTTAGTTTTAGACCTCCCTAGGATAAGATAAGTGGGTGCTTGGTGGGATATCAGCTTTTACAAATGGAATGATAAGGTTTCTAGGTGGAATGACATACTTTGAGGCAATGTTATCAGTGATATCAAATTAACAAATGGAATGACATTGTTTCTAGGGTTAGGGTTAGGGTTAAGTTATAGGTGATATCACTGATAACATTAGCTTAAAGTATGTCATTCCACCTGGAAACGCTGTCATTCCATTTGTAAAAAGTGATATCACTGATAACATAACCTAAAAGAAACAATGTCATTCCATTTCATGAGCTGAAAGCATGTCATTCCACCTACATTTCAATCGTTATTCCATTTATAAGAATCTGAATGACAAGGGACCATTTATTGTTCAAATCACTAGCTGTCATTCGTCATTCCATTTCATGCGTCATTCACTTTAGGGAGTCCCGCGATATGTACTTTTCAGATGATCGTAACTTCCTCAAATTTCAATCGATATTCAAACGGTTTGGTTTGTTATATATATTTAAAAAAAACCGAAGTATGTATTTATGATATTAATGATGAATAATCATTTTATGTTTAAAAAAAAATACATGCTGAAATTCCTATGCTGTGAGAAGCCTAACACTGCATACTTATGGATAACTGCGGCCTTAGGACAAATAAAATAACCATACAATTTATTTCCAATTTTTAGTGAAAATATTTTTACATGTGATAGGGCCGTAAGGGAAGCTAAAGTTAAATAAACAGCTTACTCACTTACAACCTCACACCCAAATGTAACAATACAGTATGATACTGTTGTCCTAGCCCGGCTGCTCATATCAGGAACTGTATTGGACATTATTTCACTAAGTAAATAACGCTACCGTTTATCCTTAAAAAAATGATGTATTATCTTACTGGTGAAAGGTGATCCCGCGTGCCCTACTTTCCAGACATCGCCGGTTCGAGCAACCGAAAGCCGCGCAGAAGTCTGGCATCTCGTCACAGTCAGTAATTTAATTTCCTCTAGAAATCATAATGTAAGTTGTTTTAAATTAACCAACCCGAAAATGAAAACCATGTGCAAGTGCAACTTCAGTTATTGAAAATACTATCTCATGACCTTCCATGTAAAATGACTTGGTGCTACGAGCTAGCCTAGCATGAAACACAACTTTGACAAAGCTGCAGTAAGTCGTTTTTGAAGAGGAAAGGTACGATTTTAGCATGTTCAAGCACCCAGAATTACAACCACATTAATAATGTTTTAAGAAATCAAACCATTTGTATATACGTCAAAATTTCAGCGAGATAAGAGTATAAACATTTAAGGATCTCAATGGTCTTACCTCAGTGTACCGCAAATTCTGTGGTAAGATGGCCGCCCTGTGCGGACGTCCTGGAATACGCGGTGAGGCATCTAGTCTTCTCTGTATATCTATGGGTGGCCCCATAGATTTACATAGAAGACTAGATTCCTCACCGTGTATTGAGGATTTGCACGTGACTTCACGAGGTCATGTGATATTTGTTTATCCGCCATTTTGGACGGCATGGTTACGCATAGAACTTAGACGGACCCATTCTAATTATCAAGTGTGTGGGAGTAGATCTTTCGAGAATGGTTATATCTTGTTCAGCATTTGGTTGTACCAATAGACAGGGCCAAAAGGAGGGCCTGTCATTTTATAGATTCCCCGCACACGAGGAGAGACGTGCAAAATGGGTGTCCGCTGTGCGAAGAGAAAACTGGTACCCCAGTTCTACCAGCCGAATTTGTAGTGAACACTTCATATCAGGTAGGTGTAATCTTCTAATTCAATACTCCTAGTACATCTGTTAAGTTGATTTTCGGATTGAATGATAACTGCATACTTAGAAACTAGACAGTCTCTAACGTTTAAAATGGCTATGCCTAGCCCTACTACCCTGGCCTAGTCTATGACAATGTTTTATCTTTTTGGCTCATATATGCCTTTGAAAGGCCAATCCATACTAGGGATGGCGAAAACTAAAAAAAAATCTTGACCGACCACCGAGCCTCATTAGCCGGTTAAAGTCGGTTAACCTATGAGTTTAAACAGGGATGCAAACGGCGGATGCCGTTTCACGGCTGAAACGCGCAGATCCGATTTTTTTCTTTAGGGGGGGCGTTGGAGTGTCTGAATAATTTCATCAGAGTAAATTCTGTATTAAAATTACTAAATAAGTGATAAAACGTCCTGCATAGTCTCTTTATGATAAACATCTTAATGCCACTTACCCGTGAGGTTATCAAGTAGACATTCTTCTTCAGAACCTTCCAGAAGTATAGTTGAGATATCCATCCCGCAACAAAATATTTATAAGCTTCCAGGCTCTTGTAAGCTTTGAGGGCTTTGCCAGTGTAACATGATTAACAAGAAAATTGTAAATGTCATGGTAGGCCAGATCGGGCAAATCGCCGGCACTGCAGCTCCGAATTTCCCTGAACAAGGATTGCGGCAAGTTGTACGGATCTGCAATCCCCAACCTGGAACACTTTTCCACATAACGCTGCCTCACGTCACCTTCAAGATGCTGAACAAACTTAGACAAGTAATCGCACGATGTAGATGGGGTATTTTCCGAATTTTCTTGGGGATTACTCCCTGGATCCATTACGCTTGCGCAAGGTAAATAATCCTGAAGCCGTCCAATATGGCGGAGTAAACATGGACGGGTCACATGACTGCACATCCTCTATTCCAGAACGTCCGCACAGGGCGGCCATCTTACCACAGACAAGGGGTATGAAGACTTACGCAAGCACAGCACAGCACAGCCCAGCACTCACATTATGATTTACAGGAAATCAAAGTACTGACTTTGATGACAAGATGATGTGTGTGTGTGTTTTAATTGTAGATGTTTATATCAGGGGCGGCACGGTGGTGTAGTGGTTAGCGCTGTCGCCTCACAGCAAGAAGGTCCTGGGTTCGAGCCCCGGGGCCGGCGAGGGCCTTTCTGTGCGGAGTTTGCATGTTCTCCCCGTGTCCGCGTGGGTTTCCTCCGGGTGCTCCGGTTTCCCCCACAGTCCAAAGACATGCAGGTTAGGTTAACTGGTGACTCTAAATTGACCGTAGGTGTGAATGTGAGTGTGAATGGTTGTCTGTGTCTATGTGTCAGCCCTGTGATGACCTGGCGACTTGTCCAGGGTGTACCCCGCCTTTCGCCCGAAGTCAGCTGGGATAGGCTCCAGCTTGCCTGCGACCCTGTAGAACAGGATAAAGCGGCTAGAGATAATGAGATGAGAGATGTTTATATCAGTATGTTTAGTTTTATTTTAACTGCACATTGGAGCCTAGTCAAATGAAATTTCCATCTTCTGTGCTAACATATATTGACTTTGACATGATAATCAGCTTTGAATGTTCTTTTAGTAAATGTAAAGATATCTTTTTATCCTTGGAAGTATAACCACATGTGATTAATTAAATGCTTTTTTTGTCACAAACTACCGTGAGTCGCTGTCACTGTTTTATACTATTACTTACTCGGGCAGTGCATTTGTTATTATGCTATGATGTGAGTTTATATTTGTTATTATGCTATGATGTGAGTTTACATTTGTTATTATGCTATGCTGTGAGTGCATTAGGTTTTTGAGGTGGATGAAGTATTTCTGAAGTTTCAGAAGTGAGTAAGCTGTTTATTTAACTTTAGCTTCCCCTACGGCCCTATCACATATAAAAATATTTTCACTAAAAATTGGAAATAAATTGTATGGTTATTTGTCCTAAGGCCACAGTTATCCATAAGTATGCAGTGTTGGGCTTCTCACAGCATAGGAATTTCAGCATGCATCCTGTCTTACAGTCTGTAGTATACTGAAATATTTTCGCCAAGCTATGCGTATTTTTTTTAAAACATAAAATGATTATTCATCATTAATATCATAAATACATACTTCCGGTTATTTTTTTATATAACAAACCAAACCGTTTGAATATCGATTGAAATTTGAGGAAGTTACGGTCATCTGAAAAGTACATATCGCTACCAACACAATGTAATGGGTAAGCCAGCTGTCTGAGGTAAGATGGCCGCCATGTGCGGACGTTCGACTTCGTTGACGGGCAACGGGGACGAGGCATCTAGTCTTCTATGTAAATCTATGGGTGGCCCCGTTGCTGGGATACGTCAGAGTGTCCGCCATATTGGATGTGGCAAATCTTCCCCGTAAACCAACGCAAGTAAATGGACTGAACTTCATAAAGCCCCTTTCTACAATAACATTTAACTCGATGCCTTTTATTCACCCATTAAGACACACACATTTGGGAAACAAACAGGCATCAAAACAACATATATAACTTTTAATGTGATGGTTATAAATAGTGTGTGAAATACCCATCAATATTCCGTGGGAGGTGTGACCTAAATTTCCTCAACATGCAGCAGGCCTATACCGGAATCAAGCTATCGGAAACTTTTTTTTTATTCCGCTGCTACTATCGTAGGCTACTAACGATATCTACACATCAAGGCATGTTTTGGAGCTCAGCGGGGATCGTGTAGAATAATGCAAGGGAGTAACTTTGATTTTGACATTGGTGGGGACACAAAAGTGATCCAAGGCAGAGCTTTAAATTCAATATCTGTATTGTTTGACATTGGGGGGCTCAAAATTCACTGACTGCCTTATTGAGACACTCATAAATAGGTGCTACTGGTGGCATTTTCTACTCTGTAATTAAGCTCAAATTTAGTTAAAATGATATTTGGATATATAATTTAGTGGTTGCCTATTATAGCATGATTATGATTACATTAGTATTGCATTTGTAGTATACCCCCCTTTTTTTGTCTTTTTGTTGCCCCTCCATTTTCCATATTATGTCTTTTTGTTGCCTGTTTCTGTGTTCGTAACGTGTGTTATGATTTTCACTGCAGATGTGCTTGTGACTTCTTTTATGTTCATGCTGCAGTTACCAATATTCGTCTGTAGGTGGCAGTAAAGGACCATGGATTTGTTGTACCTAGCCTAGTAGTAGTAGAAAGAGGTCTCTGTAAAACGGTGAACGCAGCAGACTCGGCGGCTGTCACGCTGTTGATTCTGAAATGCAAGTCGCACATCTGCATGGTCATGCAGTAGCCTACATCTGACTACTTACATTCTGTAAAACCATTAGGTCTATAAATTTAACATTCATTCATCGAGGATATTATCTAACACCAAGTTACATTGCTCCAGCATTCCTTTTCTCTGCAGCTATGCAGTAGCCTAGCTCTGATGCGTCCTGTCACGTTGCTAAACCTGCCTAAGGAGCCGCAGCAATACTTTTATGAAGGGTTTCCATACATCAAAAGGATTTTGTTGAGTTTTTAAAGCTCGACGGAAACCCTGCGCTTACATTCTTGACTTTGAAGAAGAATGAACGAATGTCTCGTTTCTTGGGAGGGGGGCCGTCATCCATGATACTCAAGTCAGCATGCGAGTCGTAGGGCAAGCATGCATGGACATCGAAGTCCAGCTCAATTTGTAGGCTGACGGAGAGTGGGGGGTGCGTGGGGTAGGTCAGGCATGTACGTGTGAGATACGGGGGGTTGATGGGCAGGTAGTCACGGCTGCTGTGGGAAGTGTGCTGCTTTTACAGCAGATGGAGTGACAGCTGGGATAGCCAACCATGTAAGTTAGCGAGAAACAGGTAGCTAATCAGAGAATGATATCTACGTTAGAGGGGGGATTATTAGCAGTGTCATACATTTAACCCTTTGTGTGCCATATAATCATTGCTCAGGTTAGGACATCGGTTTTATTGATCGTGATTACACAGTAGCGGCTGAATATTGGTAGGGACACGTCCCAAGCGTCCCGACCCAAAATTACACCCTAGGAATAATGTGCTGTGCTTACGCTGCTGAAGCCGTGCCATGACGTCTCCGCATCACTTTCATTAAATGCCGTGCAGATAGGCTATAAAATGTCTCCAAAAACAATTTTTGCAATATACAGTGCTATATGGAAAAAAATTCAGTTAAACCATATTACAATGGGATTGCTCCATGTGACTGCTTCACAGTCTGACATGCTTCCAGTCTCTTCTATTTTTGAGTGTACCATCACCATCTGACAGCTGGTGGTGAAATTGGTTGGGTGGGCTATGAAATAAGTTATACCCATAGAAAAGAGTGGAAGCTGGGCCAAGGGCGTAGAATTGGCATGGATCTGTCAACGTCTCATCACCTAGCAGCGCAGAAATGGTTAAATTATAAATAATATGACACAGATATGGTCAATGTGATTGGCTGTGCCCTGCTTTCACGTGAGACTCGGTTTGGTGTTAGCGCCAAAACTGGAAGCAGAACGTGTCCAAAGCCAGCGGTGAGCGATGGCGGCTAAAAGAAGAAGGTGGACATAAGGAGCTACCTTTCAAAGAAACCAGTAAGTCACAAAGTCCAGATCGCTACTGAAATGAGTCCCATAACAATGTTAATGACAACTAGGCTTTGGCACACAGCATGCCTACAGCATGAAACTTGCTCAGAAAACGGATTCGCAATGTTACTAGCAGGCCAGTAGCAATGTAGTCACCCTAATTGTCCTTTCAGGTCAACTTGCTGCCCTCGTGATTCGATTTGTTTATATGTCTATGCCAGAGACGGTTGAAGAATCTCCACTTTGCCACATCCAATATGGCGGCGAGGATGACGTATGATTCTACGCAGAAGGCGGCGTCTATGTTTACAGTGGTGCTTGAAAGTTTGTGAGCCCTTTAGAATTTTCTATATTTCTGCATAAATATGACCTAAAACATCATCAGATTTTCACACAAGTCCTAAAAGTAGGTGAAGAGAACCCAGTTAAACAAATGAGACAAAAATATTATACTTGGTCATTTATTTATTGAGGAAAATGATCCAATATTACATATCTGTGAGTGGCAAAAGTATGTGAACCTTTGCTTTCAATATCTGGTGTGACCCCCTTGTGCAGCAATAACTGCACCTAAACGTTTCTGGTAACTGTTGATCAGTCCTGCACACTGGCTTGGAGGAATTTTAGCCCGTTTCTCCGTACAGAACAGCTTCAACTCTGGGATATTGGTGGGTTTCCTCACATGAACTGCTCGCTTCAGGTCCTTCCACAACATTTCAATTGGATTAAGGTCAGGACTTTGACTTGGCCATTCCAAAACATTAACTTTGTTCATCTTTAACCATTCTTTGGTAGAATGACTTGTGTGCTTAGGGTCGTTGTCTTACTGCATGACCCACCTTCTCTTGAGATTCAGTTCATGGACAGATGTCCTGACATTTTCCTTTAGAATTCGCTGGTATAATTCAGAATTCATTGTTCCATCAATGATGGCAAGCTGTCCTGGCCCAGATGCAGCAAAACAGGCCCAAACCATGATATTACCACCACCATGTTTCACAGATGGGATAAGGTTCTTATGCTGCAATGCAGTGTTTTTCTTTCTCCAAACATAACACTTCTCATTTAAACCAAAAAGTTCTATTTTGGTCTCATCCGTCCACAAAATATTTTTCCAATAGCCTTCTGGCTTGTCCACATGATCTTTAGTAAACTGCAGATGAGCAGCAATGTTCTTTTTGGACACCAGTGGCTTTCTTCTTGTGACCCTGCCATGCACACCATTGTTGTTCAGTGTTCTCCTGATGGTGGACTCATGAACATTAACATTAGCCAATATGAGAGAGGCCTTCAGTTGCTTAGAAGTTACCCTGGGGTCCTTTGTGACCTCGCCAACTATTACACGCCTTACTCTTGGAGTGATCTTTGTTGGTCGACCACTCCTGGGGAGGGTAACAATGGTCTTGAATTTCCTCCATTTGTACACAATCTGTCTGACTGTGGATTGGTGGAGTCCAAACTCTTTAGAGATGGTTTTGTAACCTTTTCCAGCCTGATGAGCATCAACAACACTTTTTCTGACGTCCTCAGAAATCTCCTTTGTTCGTGCCATGATACACTTCCACAAACATGTTGTGAAGATCAGATTTTGATAGATCCTTGTTCTTTAAATAAAACAGGGTGCCCACTCACAACCTGATTGTCATCCCATTGACTGAAAACACCTGACTCTAATTTCACCTTCAAATTAACTGCTAATCCTAGAGGTTCACATACTTTTGCCACTCACAGATATGTAATATTGGATCATCTCATTTCATTATCTCTAGCCGCTTTATCCTTCTACAGGGTCGCAGGCAAGCTGGAGCCTATCCCAGCTGACTACGGGCGAAAGGCGGGGTACACCCTGGACAAGTCGCCAGGTCATCACAGGGCCGACACATAGACACAGACAACCATTCACACTCACACCTACGGTCAATTTAGAGTCACCAGTTAACCTAACCTGCATGTCTTTGGACTGTGGGGGAAACCGGAGCACCCGGAGGAAACCCACGCGGACACAGGGAGAACATGCAAACTCCACACAGAAAGGCCCTCGCCGGCCCCGGGGCTCGAACCCAGGACCTTCTTGCTGTGAGGCGACAGCGCTAACCACTACACCACCGTGCCGATATTGGATCATTTTCCTCAATAAATAAATGACCAAGTATAATATTTTTGTCTCATTTGTTTAACTGGGTTCTTTTTATCTACTTTTAGGACTTGTGTGAAAATCTGATGATGTTTTAGGTCATATTTATGCAGAAATATAAAAAATTCTAAAGGGTTCACAAACTTTCAAGCACCACTGTATATGTCTATGAGGGTGGTCCCAAAATTTTTTTTTAGGATTTTGTTACGACCACCTTACCTTTTTTTTAACATTGCCTAAAAGAAGTTATTGTGTGAAATTTGGTTAAGATTGAATAATGTTTAGAGGTGCCACAAAGCCATTAAAGTTTTCACTCAAGACACAATATAAAATAATGTGGTTTATTAACTGTTTCATATTAATACAAACAATACAGTAATATAACTTCCTGTGTTCAAACTAACAATAGCTATTACTTGTCTGTGATTTTCTAAACCCTTCGGTATTATGGTATCTTGTGGAGATAAAAGAACACACTAAGGACTTCCCTAGCCGAAGGAAGCTTTCTCCCAGACAGTTCCTTGGAAGTGGGACAAATTAACCAAACATAATTGTCCTTTCTGGTTTTGTGCTTTGTAGCACAGGTACTACTTGTATTACTGTTGCTAGCCATCTGAAAAGCATAGAAAGAAAAACATTCACAACTTCATCAACATATTATGATCAGTGCTCATTGTTTAAGAACCCCTTAGTGCATGAAAGTTAACCTTCTATCAGTCTATAAACTCTTCCTGCCTCTTCTTTTTCATAGAAGTGGCATATTCCCTCTAGAACTGTGACTTTTTGGGGGTTTGAGATCTTCTCTGCAACAGTCTACGCACCAACTAATGTTAATGGCTTAATCCGATTTGCAACCTCGTGTGGCACCTCTAAATATTAACCACTTTTTCTGAAATTTTGCTTGTTGCCTTCTTTTAGCCTGTGTAAAAAAATGGTAGGGTGGTTGGAATGTTTTGGTAAAAAAAAATTTTTCCCATACATTTCAGGACCACCCTACTGCACACTACACTTCCTCCACCTTTAGATAAACACTTAAGGGCATAACAAAGCAGTACCTTCATTTATGAAACACATCAAATAAAGATTTAGCCCTATTTTAGTTTTAACAATTCCCTGTGTTGAATAATATGAACATTATAAGTCCAGTCTCTTAGGGGGCGTTCTGTGCCTTTCTGGGTAACGCCTCTGAACCTGTGTTCAGGGCCGCGTTAACCCTTGCCGAGGCCCTGGGCAGACACCCCCCCCGAGGCCCCACCCCTGCCTGTTGTCAACAGTGTTGGGCAAGTTACTTCAAAACTGTTTTGCATTATTTATTACTTGTTACTGTCATTTTAAAGTAATTAGTTACATTACAATATTACTGTATTTAAAATGTAAGGCATTACACTACTATTGCATTACTTTTAAGTTACTCTCACCAAAATAACTGGAAATATTAATTTGGCAATCTAAATGTAGCTCAAGATGCTCAATTAGCTCATCACACATCCAGTGGAAGGTGATGTGGTATCTGACTGAGCTAGGCTTATGGTTAAAAACACTAGAATATAATAGCCACAGTGATGGCTCATGGCACAATACAAGGAAGAATCATCGCAAGAACAGACAAAAGGTGAAAGTCTGGCAAATTGTGATAGAAATACTGTAACTTTAGGCCTATTCATATTAACATTAATTGAACTGTATTGTATTGTAATGTCTAAAGATATGACAGGATACAAAATTAGCATTTCTATGTCTTTATTGTTTTCAAGTTTACAGCATTAAGCATAGTTTATGCTTCATAAAAAAAAAAAGATTAGCCCTAAGGGATATGACTCCATTTCAGAAATTTAACAAAAATGAACATCTCTCGTCTCGTCTTCTTCCGCTTTATCCGGGACCGGGTCGCGGAGGCAGCAGTCTAAGCATGGAAGCCCAAACTTCCCTCTCCCCAGACACCTCGGTCAGCTCCTCAGGAAGAACACCGAGGCGTTCCCAGGCCAGCCGAGAGACATAGTCCCTCTAGCGTGTCCTGGGTCTTCCCCGGGGCCTCCTCCCGGGGTGACATGCCTGGAACACCTCCCCAGGGAGGCGTCCAGGAGGCATCCGAAAAAGATGCCCGAGCCACCTCAGCTGGGTCCTCTCGATGTGGAGGAGCAGCGGCTCTACTCCAAGCTCCTCCCGAGTGACTGTGCTTCTCACCCTATCTCTAATGGCCCTTTTCCCCTACCCTTTTTCAGCTCACTTCAGCTCGCTTCAGCTCACTTCAGCCCGACACGGCTCGTGTTTCGATTACCTCAGAACAGCACGACTCAGCTCGCTTCAGCCCTACTCAGCTCCCAAAACTCGCACGGTTTTGGAGTGGGGCTAAAGCGAGCCAAACCAAGCCGAGTGGGGCTAGGGGCATGAGGAGACACTCCCCTGTGCACTGATTGGTGAGGAGGAGTGTCCTCACACGCCCACACACGCCCTGCGAGCACGCTGGGATCTGTAAACACCGTAAACCCGGAAGAAGAAGAATTACGAATTACGAGAATTTCTGAAGCCTTATGTGCCTCGCCTCATCTATACGCTCTTGTCAGTATCTGTTGGCGTTGTTGGTGACAACAAGCCACAGCACCAAGACCAGCAACACTAATGACTCCATGTCCTCCATGTTTATTGTTTACTATCCGGGTCGTGAGACTACCGCTTAAAAGGTCACTGATGTCACTGTTTGCGCCGCCTAACGACATCACGTGACGTCCACCCACTTTCGCTAACTCCACCCAATGTGTCCACCCACTTCCAGCCAGCACGGTTCAGCGCAGTTGTAGTCGAAATGCAACTCCAACAGCCCCACTCAGCTCGACTCAGCCCAACTCAGCATGGCACGGCTCAGCCCAACTCAGCCGTGTTGGTAGTGGAAAAGCGGCATAAGGGAGCGCCCAGCCACCCTGCGAAGGAAACTCATTTCGGCCGCTTGTATCCGCGTATTCGGCCGCTTGTATCTTGTTCTTTCGGTCATTACCCAAAGCTCATGACCATAGGTGAGAGTCGGAACATAGATCGACCGGTAAATTGAGAGCTTCGCCTTTTGGCTCAGCTCCTTCTTCACCACGATGGACCGGTAAAGCGACCGCATCACTGCGGAGGCTGCACCGATCCGACTGTCGATCTCACGCTCCATCCTTCCCTCACTCGTGAACAAGATCCCGAGATACTTAAACTCTTCCACTTGAGGCAGGACTTCTCCACCAACCTGGAGAGGGCAAGCCACCCTTTTCCGGTCGAGAACCATGGCCTCGGACTTGGAGGTGCTGATTCTCATCCCAGCCACTTCACACTCAACTGCAAACCACCCCAGTGCAAGCTGGAGGTCCTGGTTCGAAGAAGCCAACAGGACAACATCATCCGCAAAAAGCAGAGATGAAATCTTGTGGTTCCCAAACAGGATTCCTTCCGGCCCCTGGCTGTGCCTAGAAATTCTGTCCATAAAAATTATGAACAGAACCGGTGACAAAGGGCAGCCCTGCCGGAGTCCAACATGCACTGGGAACAGGTCTGACTTACTGCCGGCAATGCGAACCAGACTCCTGCTCCGTTTGTACAGGGACTGGACAGCCCGTAGCAAAGAGCCACGAACCCCATACTCCCGAAGCACCCCCCACAGAATACCATGGGGGACACGGTCGAATGCCTTCTCCAGATCCACAAAGCACATGTGGACTGGTTGGGCAAACTCCCATGAACCCTTGAGCACCATATGAAGGGTATAGAGCTGGTCCAGTGTTCCGCAACCAGGACGAAAACCGCATTGTTCCTCCTGGATCCGAGGTTCGACTATCGGTCGAGTTCTCCTCTCCAGTACCCTAGAGTAAACTTTCCCCGGAAGGCTGAGAAGTGTGATTCCCCTATAATTGGAGCACACTCTCCGGTCCCCTTTCTTGAAAAGAAGGACCACCACCCCAGTCTGCCACTCCAGAGACACTGTCCCCGACCGCCACGCGATGTTGCAGAGGTGTGTCAACCAAGACAGCCCCACAACATCCAGAGACTTGAGATACTCAGGGCGGCTCTCATCCACCCCCAGTGCCTTGCCACCGAGGAGCTTGCAAACCACCTCAGTGACTTCGGCTTGGGTAATGGACGAGTCCACCTCTGAGTCATCAGCCTCAGTCTCCTCAATGGAAGACATAATGGTGGGATTGAGGAGATCCTCAAAGTATTCCTTCCACCGCCCGACAATGTCCCCAGTCGAGGTCAACAGCTCCCCACCCGCACTGTAAACAGTGTTGGCAGAGTACTGCTTCCCCCTCCTGAGGCGCCGGACGGTTTGCCAGAATTTCTTCGAGGCTGACCGATAGTCCTTCTCCATGGCCTCCCCGAACTCCTCCCAGTTCCGAGTTTTTGCCTCCGCAACTGCCCGAGCTGCAGCACGCCTGGCCTGCCGATACCCGTCAGCTGCCTCAGGGGTCACAGAGGTCAACATGGCCCGATAGGACTTCTTCTTCAGCTTGACGGCATCCCTTACTTCCGGTGTCCACCACCAGGTTCGGGGATTGCTGCCATGACAGGCACCGGAGACCTTGCGGCCACAGCTCCGAACAGCTGCGTCCACAATGGAGGTAGAGAACATGGTCCACTCAGACTCAATGTCCCCCGCCTCCCTCGGAAGCTGGGAAAAGCTCTCCCGGAGGTGGGAGTTAAAGACCTCCCCAACAGAGTGCTCGGCCAGACGTTCCCAGCAGACCCTCACCATACGTTTGGGCCTGCCAGGTCTGTCCAGCTTCCTCCTCCGCCAGCGGATCCAACTCACCACCAGGTGGTGATCAGTTGACAGCTCAGCCCCTCTCTTCACCCGAGTGTCCAAGACATAGGGCCGGACATTGGATGAAACGACAACAAAGTCTATCATCGACCTCCGACCTAAGGTGTCCTGGTGCCACGTGCACTTATGGACACCCCTATGCTCAAACATGGTGTTCGTTATGGACAAACCGTGACTAGCACAGAAGTCCAATAACAAAACACCATTCGGGTTCAGATCGGGGAGGCCGTTCCTCCCAGTCACGCCCCTCCAGGTGTCACTGTCGTCGCCCACGTGAGCATTGAAGTCCCCCAGTAACACAATGGAGTCCCCAGTCTGAGCACCCCTCAGTACCTCTCCCAGGGACTCCAAGAAGGCCGGATACTCTATACTGCTATTCGGCCCATAGGCACAAACAACAGCAAGAGCCCTCTCCCCAATCCGAAGGCGCAGAGAGGCGACCCTCTCATTCACTGGGGTAAACTCTAACACATGGCGGCTGAGCTGGGGAGCTATAAGCAAGCCCACACCAGCCTGCCGCCGCTCACCATGGGCGACTCCAGAGAAGTGGAGAGTCCAGCCCCTCTCGAGGAGCTGGGTTCCAGAGCCCAAGCTGTGCATGGAGGTGAGCCCGACTATCTGTAGCCGGTACCTCTCAACCTCCCGCACAAGCTCAGGCTCTTTCCCCCCCAGCGAAGTGACATTCCATGTCCCAACAGCTAGCCGCTGTGTCCGGGGATCAGGTCATCGAGGCCCCTGCCTTCGACTGCCACCCAATCCACACTGCACCAGTCCCCTACTGCTACCTCTGTGGGTGGTGAACCCACAGGAGGTTGGGCCCACGTCACCTCTTCGGGCTGAGCCCGGCCGGGCCCCATGGGCAAAGGCCCGGCCACCAAGTGCTTGCATACGAGCCCCAACCCCAGGCCTGGCTCCAGGGTGGGGCCCCAGCTGCGCTATACCGGGCGACATCACGGTCCTTGATGGTTTCTCCATAAGGGTTTTGGTGAACTGCTCTTGGTCTGGCCTGTCACCTAGGACCTGTCTGCCTTGGGAAACCCTGACAGGGGCATAATGCCCCCGACAACATAGCTCCTAGGATCATTCAAGCACACAAACCCCTCCACCACAATAAGGTGGCAGTTCTAGGAGGGGAAAAAAAGAACATATTATGGCAAATCGTAGCCTACAATAAAACTGGCCTGAAAAAAACCCACAAGCCTTTTAAATCACAGCTAGACAATGACTTTTAGCTATATGAGGCTACCCAGTCACATTTCGTAAAACAGAATTAGAAATAACAAAATCAAAGTGCTTTTAATGATATTGAAGTGCTTAGGCATATTAGCCCTCGAAGTAGGGTTGCCACCATTCAGAAATGAAAGTAAGGGACGCCCACCACGGCTCCTTGGGGCCATGACCACCACGGGCACGACTCCCATGGGGTGGGGTGCCCGCAGTAGTGGTATGTTTTATTTTGTAGGTGTTTTTAGTAAAGGGGTGATCAAGAAAGCTAATAATATAACACACTAATAAAATAAAATTTTTAATCTAGGAAATGTATGTCTCATCTCATTATCTCTAGCAACTTTATCCTGTTCTACAGGGTCTCAGGCAAGCTGGAGCCTATCCCATCTGACTATGGGTGAAAGGCGGGGTACACCCTGGACAAGTCGCCAGGTCATCACAGGGCTGACACATAGACACAGACAACCATTCATACTCACATTCACACCTATGGTCAATTTAGAGTCACCAGTTAACCTAACCTGCATGTCTTTGGACTGTGGGGGAAACCGGAGCACCCGGAGGAAACCCACACGGACACAGGGAGAACATGCAAACTCCACACAGAAAGGCCCTCGCCGGCCATGGGGCTCGAACCCGGACCTTCTTGCTGTGAGGCGACAGCGCTAATCACTACATCACCGTGCCACCCGGAAATGTATGTATGTATGTATTTATTTATTTGTTACTATTATAATATACTGTATGCCACTGAAAACACTCGCCGACAGACTTGACTACAGAGCAAACTGTAGTCTCCACTCACGCTGTCCAGCCAAGGATGTGCCTCTTCCCACTCACGTCTGTATTTTTGTAAGCGTTTACGGTTTTGAGGACGCGGTGGAGTCCCAGGTGCAGCAGACATTTTTAAAAGGCCCGGTTTTTTTTAGCAGCGCCAGTGTGTGTTGTCTGTCTCTAGGCAACCGTGACAGCGCCACATGCAGTGACACAGGCAGCCAGGCACAGACGCATAGAGCATGACACAGAGTGGAGGGGTTTGTGTCCTGGGTAGATCCCGCAACGGAGTATTTCCTGTTTTATTTTGTTCATTATTGTTAGATTTAGTGTTGATGTGAGACAGACATTTGTATTGGACATTTATGAAAATACGGAACAAATCGCGTCCCGTATCGGTTCAATACGGGAAACAAGATTTAATTGCCAAATAAAGGACGATTCCGTATTTTACGGGATGGGTGGCAACCCTACCTCGAAGGAAAGGCAGCTCAATCACTTTAGTCTGACTTCCGACCAGAAAAAAAACTCAGTTATACAGGACAAAAATGTAAACAAACTGTCAGCATATCTTCAACAACATACTCCGCCACAAGTCTCCTAACCTCCTGAGGCTGAAGTAGCGTCTCAGAGCGGGAGAACATTAATTTTGGCTGCTTTGTGATTTTATCGCCACTCTCATCCTCCGCTTGCTTCCTTGCTAACTTCATGTTACTATGGCACCTCTGTAAATGCTTAGTTAAATTACTGGTGCTATTTCGGGAAGTGGACAGTTCTTTAGGTTTAGCACAGACAGTGCATTTGACTACGATGTTCTTCACATCCTTATTTTTCACAAACTTAAAGTAATGGGCATGTGCCCATCTGGAGAATGTGCTATCCGACATTAGATCAACTGCAGGTTCACTCATCTCTCTCTTCTGTCTGACTAGCCTAAAGGAAAAGGAAGTGAAACATTTTGCGCAGACGTTTCACCTCTGCTGATCTCACGTGATTTTGGCGAATCTGTATGAATGAAAAAAAGCCCACCACTTCATTCCGGGTTAAAAATGCATTGTAACGCGCGTTACTGACATTTATACCGAGTAAAATATTACCAAATTTTTTTCTGTAATGCCTTACATTACCGCGTCTCTACATTCAGTAATGAGAGGTAAAAATAAATTTCAGTAATATCTCATCTCATCTCATCTCATTATCTCTAGCCGCTTTATCCTTCTACAGGGTCGCAGGCAAGCTGGAGCCTATCCCAGCTGACTACGGGCGAAAGGCGGGGTACACCCTGGACAAGTCGCCAGGTCATCACAGGGCTGACACATAGACACAGACAACCATTCACACTCACATTCACACCTACGGTCAATTTAGAGTCACCAGTTAACCTAACCTGCATGTCTTTGGACTGTGGGGGAAACCGGAGCACCCGGAGGAAACCCACGCGGACACGGGGAGAACATGCAAACTCCACACAGAAAGGCCCTCGCCGGACCCGGGGTTCGAACCCAGGACCTTCTTGCTGTGAGGCGACAGCGCTAACCACTACACCACCGTGCCGCCAATTTCAGTAATATAATGAATATAATTTTTTTTAAAAGGGTCTCAGTTAATAAAACGACGAGTGAGGCAAGAATAATAAACAGTTTCTTGAGGAGTTTTCTGTTCATGTATTTTAGTGACTTAAAACAAAGTGCAAATTCTTTCCTTAAAAAAAGAAGAATGCTTAGTCTTCCTGGATTTACATTTATGAATGAAAAACGTACCTAAAATAATCGTACTCAACAGAAATTCATTACTTCATCTTCCAATAAAATCACGAATAAAGTGTCATTTTCAGTAAAATGAGAAAGACTGAACATTTTCAGTTCTAGTTAATAACAAATATAAACATCAAACAGAGAACTGAAAGAGCAACTGTTCTACAAAAGGAAAAGTTGGTATATATATATATATATATATATATATATATATATATATATATCCAGTCATCCATCATCTGTAGCCGCTTATTCTGTTCTACAGGGTCGCAGGCAAGCTAGAGCCTATCCCAGCTGAGTATGGGTGAGAAGCGGGGTACACCCTGGACAAGTCGCCAGGTCATCACAGGGCTGACACATAGAGACAAACAATCATTCACACCAATTTAGAGCCACCAATTAGCCTAAGATAATTAGCATGTCTTTGGACTGTGGGGAAAACCGGAGCACCCAGAGGAAACCCACACAGACAATGCAAGAACATACAAACTCGACACAGAAAAGCCCTCGCTGGTCATGAACCCAGGACCTTCTTGCTGTGAGGCGACCGTGCTAACCACTACATCACCGTGCCACATACACGTGTGTGGTTAGCATGGTCGCCTCACAGCAAGAAGGTCCGGGTTCGAGCCCCGTGGCCGGCGAGGGCCTTTCTGTGCGGAGTTTGCATGTTCTCCCCGTGTCCATGTGGGTTTCCTCCGGGTGCTCCGGTTTCCCCCACAGTCCAAAGACATGCAGGTTAGGTTAACTGGTGACTCTAAATTGAGCGTAGGTGTGAATGTGAGTGTGAATGGTTGTCTGTGTCTATGTGTCAGCCCTGTGATGACCTGGCAACTTGTCCAGGGTGTACCCCACCTTTCGCCCGTAGTCAGCTGGGATAGGCTCCAGCTTGCCTGCGACTCTGTAGAACAGGATAAAGCAGCTAGAGATAATGAGATGAGATGAGACATCTAGCCACTGGGATTTTTGCCCATTCCTCAAAGCAAAATTGCTCCAACTGCTTCAGGTTAGATGGGTTGCGTTGGTGTACAGCAATCTTCAAGTTAGACCACAGATTCTCAATTGGATTGAGATGTGGGCTTTGATTAAGCCATTCCAAGACATTTAAATATTTCCCTTTAAACCACTCCAATATAGCTTTCTCAGTATGTTTAGGGTCATTGTCCTGCTGGAACATGAACCTTCATCCCAGTCTCAAACCTCTGGCTAATTCAAACAGGTTTCCTCCAGAATTGCCCTGTACTTAGTGCCATCCATTTTTTGTTCTGTCCTGACCAGCTTTCCTGTCCCTGCAGATGAAAAATATCCCCACAGCATGATGCTGCCACCACCATGCTTCACTGTCGGAATGGTGTTCTCAGGGTGTTGGGTTTGCGCCACACATGGCATTTCCCCTGATGACCAAAAAGATCAATTTTAGTCTCATTTGACCAGAGAATCTTCTTCCATGTGTTTGGGGAGTCTGCAAGTTTTCAAGCATATTTTCTGAAAGCATATACGCAGAGCCATGGCCTCACTTTCGTTTATAAATGCCTTGAGACCTCAAGAATGGCACAGGAATAGTTTTAAGTGTTAACAATAAATCTAATATAGTAATTTTTATGATTAAAGTGATTTATATAGGTAGCGGTCTGAGTGAATGACCTTGACATTCATAACGTCACAACAGGAAGTCTATCAGTCTCACCGCCATTTCTGCTATACTAAAACACAGAGCTGACTGCAAATCCGATCCTCCATTTTGAGCTAATTTATCTCCATGCCATGTAGATGTGTTGCTGGCTGGTGGAGCAACATGACAGAAAGTGGATTTATGTTGCATTCATGGCCCTAGAATGTAGCCTAGTAAACTAGACCCACCCGCCTAGCGGCCAAAAATATTTTTGCCTAGCAAGTGGGTCTAGCCTCGCACCATATAAACAAAAACACCCCGGGCATCAAATCGTGCCCGCCAATCACAACGCAAGGTTTTTGTTTGGATTCTTTGGGCGGGCTTTTGCAGGAGTGACGACAAAGCTGCGCGACGCTGGAGAAAGCACAGCAGGAAAGATGGCTACGGCTAGTGAACAGCGCTCGTTTGACTCCGCTTTGGAATCAGTTTTAGAAGAATTAGACTTGGAGTTTTTGTTGAAACATGAGCAGGAAGAGGCTCTCCACTCATTCCTTTTCAAGAAGGACGTTTTCGCTGTTTTGCCGACCGGCTATGGCAAAAGTCTGATCTACCAGCTAGCTCCGCTCGTAGCCAAAAGGATGGGGCTAGTTTGTGCAGTACGAAGAATTAATAAACAGCTTTGAAACATTACTTTTTGATTGTTTCTTATTTTCCCGTTATTTTAAATTTAAGGGAAATTATTTCACCAAACACCACTAAATAAAAACTCTCAAAAACAGTTTAAGCAAACCCTTGAAAAACACTTGAAAAAAATAAGTGCATGTTAAGTATGTGGTACAGACTTCAAACTTGTGGTCATTATCTCCAAACTTCTTAATATTTAGAACCTGTTTATTAATTAATACGCATTTTGAAAAATTATTTATTTCAAGGTCTCCCCCACTGCGTGCTCTGACTATGTCACAGTCACTGTTGTGCTGATTGGTCAGAGCGTTGGCCTATACGCACAGAGACAGTTTGAAAGACAGCGGTTTGTTCCTCCCACCCCCGTCGGAAATGTCTACGGATCGAGGCCAGACTAAATATTCACATTTAGTCTGGCTTGCCAGGCTACCAAGAATGTTCAAACTGCAAAGATTTGGATGTGTTTTGCGAGAAGTTCACGGGCACATTGGACGCCTATGAAGTGGTTTCTCCTCTGCTCTGCACATTTTACTGAAGACTCGTACGAAACCTCTGATCTGTTGAGGAGCATTGGCTATAAGCCTGTACTGAAAGAGGGTGCAGTACCAATAATTAAAGAAAAAGAAAACTACAAGAAAAGGAAAGTATTTATTTATTTATTTATTTATTTTAAAGGAAAGTGAGTTCAGTTGCACTAGTCCTCCCGGAGCGAGCCAAGGGTTGTTGCTAAAACCCGGGACTGAATGGGACGGGACATATCGCTCGGGCAGTGACCTCCCTGTGGTTGTTGCTAAAACCGGTGACGTCCCATTCTGTCCTGGGTTTTAGTAATTGCCTGAGCCGAGCAGTAATGGGGGAATACACAGTATGAAGAAAACAGTGAATGAATGGACCAGCCGTCTTATTTCTAAACTGGATATTGCTGCCATCTCGCCCTTACATGGAAGAAGTGAATGAATGGAGAACTGAATGAACAACTGAAAGTCAGATTGTTTCAAAACAATCGGCCACAAGATCAGCCTTCAAGAAGCGAGAACACAGACGGGTAAGCTCCAACTTTCATTTGGATAAAAAAACAACACATTGTTTACCTACATTTAAATTAATACATGTAACTTGTGTGTTTAAGTTACTGGTATAAGATTTATTTAATTTGCTTCAGAATGTGATTGTCTCAGTTCATCTGATTATTTAATTAGCCTTTTACGTTTTATCAGTGAAAATGCATGCATGTACGGTACATGTATGTTGCATGAGTTATAACACCTATCCTGAGAGTCAACCCACAATCAATGAAGTCAAATCAGTCTTAGTTGAGCAAGTCGGTAACGGTATTTCTTACTTTCACAATAAATTTTTATTGATATGACTTTGGTCTAGGGTGGCATGGTGGTGTAGTGGTTAGCGCTGTCGCCTCACAGCAAGAAGGTCCGGGTTCGAGCCCCGTGGCCGGCGAGGGCCTTTCTGTGCGGAGTTTGCATGTTCTCCCCGTGTCCGCGTGGGTTTCCTCCGGGTGCTCCGGTTTCCCCCACAGTCCAAAGACATGCAGGTTAGGTTAACTGGTGACTCTAAATTGACCGTAGGTGGGAATGTGAGTGTGAATGGTTGTCTGTGTCTATGTGTCAGCCCTGTGATGACCTGGCGACTTGTCCAGGGTGTACTCCGCCTTTCGCCCGTAGTCAGCTGGGATAGGCTCCAGCTTGCCTGCGACCCTGTAGAACAGGATAAAGTGGCTAGAGATAATGAGATGAGAATGAGATGAGACTTTGGTCTATAGCTGTAAAAGACCTTGCCCTTAAAACCGGTTACCACAGTGATGTCACGGACTCAGGCATGGCTAGCTCAGCGGGGCAGCTCAAATGCCAACTTTGCTGTCGATTTTAACTCTCAAAAATATATTTTTTTATTCCCATTTATGTAGCATACAAGAGTCAAGGATGGAGGATGTTGGATTTGCACCACACATGGCATTTCCCATGATTGCCAAAAAGTTCAATTTTTGTCTCATTTGACCAGAGAATCATCTTCCATGTGTTTGGGGAGTCTGCCACATGCTGTTGGGCAAACTCCAAATGCGTTTTCTTAAGCAATGACTTTTTTCTGGTCACTCTTCCATAAAGCCCCACTCTGTGGAGTATACGGCTTAAAGTGGTCCTATGTACAGATACTCCCATCTCCACTGTGGATCTTTGCAGCTCCTTCAGTGTTATCTTTGGTGTCTTCTTTGCATCTCTGATCAATGCCCTCCTTGCCCGATCTGTGAGTTTTGGTGGGCGGCCTTCACTTGTCAGGCTTGTAGTGGTGACATATTCTTTCCATTTTGCTATAATGGATTTAATGGTGCTCCGTGGGATATTCAAAGTTTGGGATATTTTTTTATAACCCAACCCTGATCTATACTTCTCCACAACTTTGTCTCTGACCTGTTCGGAGTGCTCCTTGGTTTAAATGTTGCTTGCTTATTCGTGTTGCAGAGTCAGGGTCCTTCCAGAACAGGTTGATTTATACAGACATCATGTGACAGATCACGTGACACTTTAATTGCACACGGGTGGATCTTAATCAATTAATTATATGACCTATGAAGTGGGTCATCACTTCACTTTAGGGATTTCATACAAAAGAGAATGAATACCTGTTTTTCATCTTAATTTTTGTTTGTGTCACAATAAAACAACAATTTTCACCTTTTAAAATCCATTTTAATTTCAACTTGTAATGCGACAAAACAGGACAAACACAAAGGAGGATGAATACTGTTGCAAGACACTGTAACTGTTTCAACAATCATTGTTTTAACTTTCTCATCTTCTGGGCTCTGATGCAGTACTGCATTCAGTGCCTGTAGTTGATTATCGCATGGGGGGCATTTTCTGAAAAGGAGAAGTCATGCATAATTCATAAAGAAATTTATTTCCAAAAGAATGGCCAAATATTTAGCTGATCTTGACAATATGGATGAGTGTCTGACAACATGGAAAGGATCACTACCGAGATAGACCTGTCTCTAATATACAGTATAATGGACATCTCTCTCAAGTCTCATTCTAAAATTGGGGCAGAGATTAAAAAAGCCTAGGGTTTTCCTTTAAGGGGTAGGTAGTACAAAAGTATGAGCAATTTTAGAAGAGGTAAAATTTGGCATGTGTCCTTGAACCACATGGTCCAAGTGCTGATTGTTCTTTACTTTCTTCCTGATGAGAGAGAGGGCAATAGAGATCTTGCAGTCACGTGACCGGAAAGTTAACAGCCGCCATCTTGTCGGCAAACAACACAGCTGAATACTGCTGCACTTGTGTACAGAATGGATCAATTTCAACCGATGGATTACACGGCTCATTTTTCTAATGAACAGATAACTAGATATATGTCTAAAATAAACGATCTACAGATTAGTGACCCTTATGGCTTACCGGACGTAGTTTTCACGACCGTGTCAGTGGATATTGAACTGCCGGAGGTGGAATACCCGGACGTGTATAATTACCTCATTAACTTTCCCTCGCTGTTCAGTGGTGAAGCACTGCGTGCTTATAAATCTTTGGACAGTTATCTCTACAGAAATTCAGGATTTGTCAGCCCCCCTAAGATGTGGCATCTTGTAAAGAAGAAAATAACAATCCTCATTGGACGGGTAAGTCACTTAAGTATTGAGCACTAGAACTGATGCTAGATATATCAGTAGTACCTAGCATAGCACTGACCAGCCGATTATGGTTGAATCATACATGGCATATATATTTATTTATCAATCTTTATAAGGATTTATCCTTATATTTATAAGGATTTACTACTAAGACAGTGGTAAATTCTTATAAGTTCTTTACTGTTTTTTTTCGTACCACACCGCTAAAGACCCAATCCACCCCACCCCAACCCTTTTCTCAGGCTCCCACTTCCCGGAATTTTTTATTAGAGCAAGTCATAAACTTATGCTGCGAATAACCACATGGATATACTGAAATAAATACATGATGAACCTGAGATGAAATGGTCACTGCACAGGCACCAGTGATCGTTCCTTCCAGTCGGTACCCATGCCTTGTTCTTGTTGTTTGGATCAGCCCGGCCGATAGCAGCAATCCATTTTGCGCGCCTGTCAGGGTCCCGTGGCAGCCTATGAAACTAACTTCCTGTTTTCTGACCTCTCCTGTTGTGGCATTTATATGCCGTGCAACTGTCCGGCATTGTGGCACGGTAATATTTGAATATTTCGGCGAAAAATAATGAAAGTCAGTGTTGGAAAGACGGCGGAAATATGGCGTTTAACTGACAAGATGGCGTTTGTCTTCAATCTGGAGCGGATGTGACGTCACATGCAAGTGCTCCATTGTAGATATGCTGGGTGACGAGAGACCTTTAGGAGCTGGGCCAATTTACTGAGACTGGATGTGTGGTAAATGTTCTTCATTCTGGGAAGTTGTGTGCTGATGATCCTCTGAGCCACCCTTACCCATTTGATTAACCAATCATGAGTGTTGTAAAGCATGGGGGATAAAGCATCCTACATAGATGTGTTGCAGCAGTATGCAAACTGGACAGGGCCAGTTGTATCTGGGTTGATGCTTTTAATATGCCCAAGTAGCATCCTTTCAAATGACTTCATTGCAAAGGGGGTGAGTGCAACCAGATGATAGCAATTAAAGCATTTCACCATGTTCATCTTTGGTATATGGATAAAAGTGATCTTATTGACACAAACAGGTACTTCGAGCTTGAAAGAAAATATCAGCAAAGACATAAGCAAACTGATCACTGCAAGTTTTCAGTACAGAGAATCCTTTAGGGCCAGTAGCTTTACATATGTTGAGTACATTGTACATGTGTCCAAGACGTGGGTGAAATACTGAAGCATGGCAGGCAGGAAATGAGGTTCACACAGACTTTATTTTGCATTTTTTTGACTTTCACTTTTCATCTGGTCTTGACACACACATGCACACAATGCACAGTCGTGCTCTGGTTGTGAGAGATCTTCTCTCTTTGCTCTTTCCCTCCTTTTCTATCACTGCTGCAAAACACACACACACACACACACACACACACACACACACACACACACACACACACACACACAGCATTAATTGACAACAGGTGTACTGACTTTGCCACTCACCTTCCCTGGCCCTGCCCTCCATTCACAAACTGATGCTTGGCCACGCCCCCGCTGCCACATACCCCCACTGCCTGACTCAGCCGGGGGAGCTGGCCGGCCTGCAGCGGACCCCCCAAACAGGACAGAAAATCTGCCACCACCATCTGCACCCCTGGCCTGTGGACCACCTCGAATTTAAATGGCTGGAGGGCAAGATACCAACAGGTAAGTTATGCATTGGCATCCTTCATGCGGTGGAGCCACTGGAGTGGTGCATGGTCTGAACAGAGGGTGAAAGGGTGCCCCAACAGGTAGTACCGGAGGGCAAAGACCACCCACTTGATGGCCAGGCACTCCTTCTCAATGGTTCTGTACTTACTTTCACACATCAAGAGCTTGTGACTGATGTACAGCACTGGACGTTCCTTGCCCTCTACCTTCTGGGACAGAATAGCTCCCAGACCTCTGTCCAGTGTGTCTGTCTGTAAAATAAAAGAGAGAGAAGTCAGGAGAGTGTAAAAGTGGCCCCCCACACAGTGCAGCTTTTACTTTGGTGAAGGCCTGTTGGCACTGCTCCATCCACTGGACTGGATATGGTGCTCCCTTTTTAGTGAGATCAGTCAGCGGGCTGGTGACATCTGAATAATTATTAGGTATGAACCTGTGATAGTAGCCAGCCCCAGAAACTGTCTCACCCCCTTTTTGATCTTGGGCCTCGGGCAAGCCGCAATCGCTGCAGTCTTGTCAATTTGAGGACCCACCTGCCCATGACCCAAGTGGAAACCCAGATACCATACTTCCACCCACCCAAATACAGACTTATTTGGGTTAGCTGTGAGACCCGCACACCTCAGTGACACTAGGACAGCCCTAAGGTGTTCTAGGTGCTGCAGCCAGTCATTGCTATATATAATAATGTCATCTAGGTAGACCACAGCATAGGTAGCATGGGGGTGGAGGATCTTGTCCATGAGCTGCTGGAACATAGTGGGAGCCCCAAATAACCCAAAAGGAAGCATGATGAATTGGTGTAATCCAAACAGTGTGGAAAAGGCTGTTTTCTCTCAGGACAAAGGAGTCAAGGGGATCTGCCAGTATTCCTGTGTCAAATCTAGTGTTGAATAAAAGCAAGCAGCACCTAATTGATCGAGCAACTCATCAATACAAGACATTGGGTACGCGCCAAATTTAGACACCACATTGACTTTTCTGTCATCCACACAGAACCGGACTGACCCGTTGGTCTTGGGGACCAGGACCACCGGGCTGCTCCAGTCACTGTGGCACTCCTTGATTATGCCCATTTTGAGTATAGCCTTGAGTTTGTCTCAAACCATCTTTTTGTTTGTTCGGGTAAATGGTATGGGTAGCTATGCACCACCACCCCTGGGAGCATTTCAGTGTAATGTTCTATGATGTGGGTGCAGCCGGGAAGGGGCGAGAGCATATTGGAAAATTCTGTTAGCAACCTGGCAACCTCCATGAGTTGGGTCAATGAGAGGTGGTCTCCACAGGGGACCAGAGTGGTTTGAGTAGTTACTTTTGTTTTTACCTCTGGTCCCAGCTCCACTTTCTCTGGAACTACCAATGCCAACACCACAGGGACCCCCTCATTCCAATGTTTTAGCAGGTTGAGGTAGTATATTTGTAGTGCTCTATCCCTATCCATTCGCCTTACCTCATAGTCGACATCCGTGATTTGCCGTGTGACCTCAAAGGGCCCTTGCCACTTGGCAAACAATTTGGAGCTCGAAGTGGGCAATAATACAAGCACTTTATCTCCCAGGGTGAACTCTCTAAGGTGCACGACCCTGTAGTACAGCTGGGCTTGATGTTCTTGTGCTTGCCGTAAATTCTCCTGAGTTAAGTGTGTGAAGCTGTAGAGCTTTGCACACAGGTCGAGAACATACTGAATTTCATTTTTACTAGTTGAAAGTCCCTCCTCTCAATTTTCCCACAGCATATCCAAAATGCCTTGAGGCTTATGTCCATATAACAATTCGAATGGAGAAAATCCCGTGGAGGCTTGCGGGACCTCTCGTACTGTGAATAACAGGGGCTCAAGCCATTTATGCCAATTATGTGCATCTTCACTTACAAACTTCCGAATTAAATTTTTAAAAGTTTGATTGAACCATAGGGCGGCACGGTGGTATAGTGGTTAGCGCTGTCGCCTCAGAGCAAGAAGGTCCGGGTTTGAGCCCTGTGGCTGACGAGGGCCTTTCTGTGCGGAGTTTGCATGTTCTCCCCGTGTCCGTGTGGGTTTCCTCCGGGTGCTCCGTTTTCCCCCACAGTCCAAAGACATGCAGGTTAGGTTAACTGGTGACTCTAAATTGACCATAGGTGTGAATGTGAATGGTTGTCTGTGTCTATGTGTCAGCCCTGTGATGACCTGGCGACTTGTCCAGGGTGTACCCTGCCTTTCGCCCGTAGTCAGCTGGGATAGGCTCCAGCTTGCCTGCAACCCTGTAGAACAGGATAAAGTGGCTAGAGATGATGAGATGAGATGATTGAACCATTCTACCAAGCCATCTGTTTGTGGGTGATGCATGCTGGTGTGGATGGACCCATACAGCTTGCGAAGTGTTCTTGACATAAATGTAGTGCCTTGGTCAGTCAGGATTTCTTTGGAAATCCCAACTCGGGAGATAACATGGAAGAGTACCTCCACAATACTGCATGCTAAAATATTTGCAGAGAGGTACTGCTTCTGGATATCACATTGCATAGAACACCAGGACTAAAATAAAGTGATATCGTTGTGCTGGCAGATCTGATGGCCTGACGAGATCCATGCCAATTCTTTCGAAGGGGGTCTCGATTAGAGGAAGAGGGTGCAAAGACACTTTTGGGGTGGCTGCTGGATTTACTAGTTGGCATTCACAGCACGCCGCACACCACCAATGGACATTCTCATGAATCCCTGGCCAATAGAACTGGGCCGTTATTCGGGCTAGTGTCTTATCCTGACCTAAATGTCCAGCCATTGGATTAAAGTGAACTGCATGGAATGTGAGTTCCCTACAGCTCTTTTGGATTAACAACTGGGTTATCTGTTCATCGGTTTGAGTGTCCTGCATCACTCGATACAGCCTATCGTTAATAATTGCAAAGTACAGGAAGGAGGGTGTCGCATTTGGCTGGAGGAGTTGACCATTGATTATTCTCACTTGGTCAAACGCATGACACAGAGTCTCATCTCGCATCTGCTCTAATGGGAAATCCTTGAGAGAATCCCCAAGAGAGGGAGGAGGGGTGAGCTGCTCCCCACTCCTTGTATCGCCCTGGCATGGTGCTGACATAGACGACTCTGCAAAAGCTTCTCCAGTCAATGCCACACCAGGATCCCCCTGTGACATGTTACTGCAGGACCCACCCACTCCTACATGTTCCATTAAACCTCTGAACCCCAGCCAATCAGTTCCCAGAATCAGTGGGTAGGTGAGACACAGGTGAACTGCCACCTTTACACTATGTGTTTCTTCCCGAAATACAATGTGGACGGATACTAGTGGAAATTCGTGAACATCCCCATGCACACACAAAACCTTCACCACTTGTGCTCTCCCCAGTGCCTCATCTTGCACCAGGCTTTGGTGGATTGAAGTCTGATTACACCCAGAATCTACCAACGTGTGATACATATTCCCTGGAATATTCACTGTTATACGATACGCTCTGGTGCATCGGGGATCCAGACCACTGCTCCCACCTCCATCGCAGAGCACTGGCCCTGGAGATGCCTGGGTTCCCCGCAGCACCAGAATACCAATCCAGGCTTCACTTCTGCACCGGTGATATGGGAGTCACTCACCTGGGGGGGAGAAGACACAAACACAGAAGAGGAAGAAGGGAGGGAGACATCATGGGTGTGGTGAACTGGCTGGGGGGGGGTGGCTGGGGGATGGGGAGAGGGAATAGAGGAGGAAAGAGGAGAGAGAAAAAGAGAAGGGGCGGAATGTCCGCCTGCCGCTGGAACCGCTGCCAAATGGTCCTCTGCCAACTCTATGGCTTGATCCAGCAAAGCCAGGCGATGGCACTGGACCCACTCTGCTGTTCCTTCCGGAAGCCACGTGATGAACTAATCCAGTGTCACTAGGTCAATGATCCTCTCGGCATCATGGTCCTCTGTCCTCAGCCACCACCGACAGGCATCCTGGAGCTGTTGGCCAAATGTGAACAGCCGGCTGACTTCCTCAAATGTCAATGTGCAGAAGCACTGGCGGTGTTGTTCTGGGGAGCAGCCAACACGTTGCAGGATGGCTCGCTTCAAATTGGCGTAGACAAGCCGACTGTCAGCGGGGAGCTGTTGTGTGGTGAGCTGCGCCTCTCCAGTTAGCAGCGGTAGTAGATGCACCATGCATTGCTTGACTGGCCACCCCCACACTTCGTCCGCTTGCTCAAAGAGCGCAATGAAAGCTTCAGATACTCTTTCCTGAAATTTCTCAGGATGTGGAATGAGTGTTCATAACCGGCACAGGGTGCGCTAGGAGTGCCTGCAATACAGCAGTGGTAGGTTGAGTGTTACGGGGATCCATTTTACCCAGATGTTGCTGTTGATGTCCCAGTAAATTCCCATGTACAGATATAGCAGTATGCCTGCTCTCTCCTGCTACATACATGGTGAAGGTGAAGTAATCTGTCAGGTAAGCAGGTAACAGATGGATGTAATAGCAGGAGAGAGTTTAATGAAGGCAAACTGGCAGACAAATCCAATTCATGAGGCAAATGCAGCATAAGTGAACAGGCAGTGAAAGCTATAAAGAACACTATAATAGAAGTCCACAAA